>NC_092193.1:3530000-3830000 GCF_043641665.1 Enoplosus armatus | reverse complement strand
ACAGCCCTCGTCTTTGCCTCTGTGGTTATTTGCTCCATGGAGTGCCTCACAAAGTAGTGCCATTAATCATAAAAGTGCAGCTCAGCCTGATGCCCAAGTCTTCCAATTCGCTGTTCGGAGAAAAAAAGTTATATATATATAGAAATATATTCATCCAGTGCAATCATCCCGCTCCTCAGCTTGATGCTCCTCGGAAATGGGTGAATTTGTCTGAGTGTGAGCTCGGTATACGCAGAGGTTATGTGCTGTATATGGATGGATAGACTAACAGAGGCAGCAGCAGAAGACGGTGTGTAAGAGAGGGGCTGAAGCTATACAGTGCAAATAGTATGACAGTGACACATTCTTTAAATACATATCATCTAGTACTCACACAGTACTCTACATTTTTAATGGCCGTGTCTGAAGGCGTGTTGGGATGCCATTATCATGACAAAGTTGTATGCAGTCATTCTCCCACAGCACACGCCTGTATCAGTGCCTCTGGTCCAACATACTGCTCAGGTGCAATGCACTGGTCCCACTAAGTCAAGCTGGTTTAAGTAGTATTGCTTTGGTTATATGATTAACAAACATTAAGTATTAGTTATGTCATGGGCAACTTATTGACTTTTATTTATTCTGGTGCATTGTGACTCTGACTTTATGTAAAATATATAAACACTTCAGCAGAAACTTGGTATATTCTCTGGTTATATGCTCAGCCAGGCCTGATCTGCAGCACTCTGCACTTCTTGCTTGTTTCTGGATCGCTTGCCTTCAGCCTGGTCTTCAGTAAATGAAACATATGTTGAAGTTGGATCGAGGTCAGGTGACTTACACGGCCAAACAGGGAATGTTTGGTAATAAAACAAAAGCAAATGTCATTGCCTTGTCTCTATATAAACCGAGGGACTGTGTACAAATGGCAACGAGTCCTGCGCTGTTCACCGAATACAGAGAGAGATGTGAGTTTAGAAATCAGAGCTTGCTTAACTCTCCTTATAAACACTCAAAGTTCATGTCACTGGGTGAACTTTGGCATGCTATGACTCAAAGTCAGGCTGAATGATAGTCCCTTTGCGCCCTTGTGTTCTGGACTACAGTTGACGAAGCTCGCCAGGAATGACACAGAATCCCAGAGCAATGAAATCACAAAGGGACTGACAGCCAACAACTATCACAGCACTGAGTCAGTCAAGTGACTCCAAAAAAAAATTAAAATAAAAGAATTGTGTGCAGAAGGCATTCGGTCTCTCCCCCCAAGTTGCTCTTTTTCTGTTTTCTGATGACATAGAAGTATGTGTTACATTTTGATTTAATAAAGAGGGACAAAGAGCAAGTTAAACATTTATAATGCCTCATGATAAAACCATCTCTGGCTGCCATCTTGATGCACTTGCTTTGAAAGTTTTATAACGCTTGTCACTTTATTATTACGAAGTGATACATCGTATATTATAAAAAAAGGTACTTCATCCCTTTATTATTTTATTATTGTGGTAAAAACAAACCCCAAACAATGCAAGTTTCTTGTAGACTGACAATAAATGAGCTCAGCCACCGCTTCTGAAATGGTGATATCCATTCTCGCTAAAGTGCTCATTTTTCTTAAACCTCTTTACTTCAAGCTAAAGAATGGCTGGCAATGATGAAGGCAATTAATGGCGTCTAAAAAGGAGCCATAAGCAATGATGCAGTGACTTAATCTGCTTTCTATTGCAGGGGCTATATTGAATCTGTCAGTCTGCCTGTGTGCCACAATAGCCTATTGTTCAGGAGGGGGACATGAGAGACGACTTCTCTTATGCTCACATACACCTGAATACATGCGCGTGTACAGCTCGAATCGGTAGACACGTAGGCTATGAGGTGTCAGACGATTCAGCCCACTAACGCCAAACGTTACACTTGGTGAGCTGCAGCAAACGCCTACATGCTAACACGCCCAACCTAGAACTTATGAGAAGAAAGCTTATTGTGTTTATTGTCACACGCACTTTAGCCATAGTGGGTATGTGGTGAATGTACCGGCTGAATCATTCGACACAGACACACTGACTCAGTTGTGTGCACATATGCAACATGAAGCCACATTTTCACTGATGTTTTTTTAACCTTTATGTGAATTGGCTCTTTTAACCTCCTAAGACCCAAGCTCTATCTTAATTTCTCTTTGCTATTTGGGCTTATTGGGACCTGATAAGTATAAAAACTAAGCATCATCTTTTGACATGATGTGGTTCCGCATACGGGGACAATTTTGAATTTCCATATAAGCAGAATTAAGTATTATAGTATAACCCAAAATGTGATGTCCACGCATGTGGGTGCCAGGTCTTAGGAGGTTAAATATGACAAAACAACACAGGACACAGAGACAAAGATGTATTCATATCCACAGACTTACTGCATATGATAATGTAAAATATACCTCAGAAACCTCAGATAAGGAGGTGGAGACAGCCACTATACTTGCACACACACACACACACGCAGGCACAAATACTCTAAAATAAGCCACTGAAAGATTAGATAAGCACTCAGAGACAGCCAGTGCAAAAGCATATATGCACACACACAGATACACCTGCACACGGCATGAATGCTCAAAAAGATGCATGCCCCGTCTTCTAAAAATGTACTGATATACAACTTATTTGCATTAGCAGATGTGAGTTTTTTAGGCCACAATATGCTGGGCTGAATAACGTTGGTGTTTTTTTAAAAATCAACAACATTCCTACTGAACGTATCTGCAAATGCGAAATGTTTATACCGAATGTATTTGCAAAACATTCACTGTCAGTATATTTAACTTGATCTTTCTTATAATATCAGCTAAAGCATGATTCATATCCTCATGGTTACTTTTATGCAACTCAAAGCAGTCGGTTGAAGTTTTGGAGAGATTGTGGGTTTGGTTTTCAGAAAGTTCAGAAAGAGAGTTTCATATTGAGGCCTTAAAGGTTCCATGAGGAGTTCTTGACCTCTAGTAGTGCTATTGGGCATATTAGCTATGAGTGCACGTGGAGACCTATGGAAACGCCAAGATATGATTCAATACGGCAGCAAAAGCAGGGAAGAAGAAAACTACAAGAACGCAACATGGATGTAAAAAATACTCAGAAAATCAGCTCTGCTAATGTTTTATGGAGGAAGGAAATGCATTCAACACATTTGTTAGACCTCAAGGATACACACAATGCGTTTTGGTGAACGCTGAATGTAAACCTAATTTTTGCTTGTTTACAACAAAACTCCACTCCAAGCCTGTCAACAGGATGTAACCACCAGTCGTAACCAGTACCAGTTTGCATTTTTACATCCTCCAAAATGTATCTGGCAAAGATCCTTCGCAGCATAACAACATACTGTATTTTGCAAGAGATGTACTACAAATAATCTCTCTCGCTCTCTCTCTCTCTCTCTGGTCAGTGGCGTTCAGGAACCCGGAGGGTTAATGACTTCCCTGGCCGCTGCTGGACAGATAGATAGATGCGTGGAATGAACAGTGTTGTGGCTGATAAAGTCGAGGGGGAGTTGCCATGTGTCCTGGTCGCTGTAGAGCCCTCTGCTCTCCATTCATCAGCCGCTCTATAAAGAAAACTAGACCAGACCAGATGGATCACACACACATACAGCCGAGAGCGGTGTGCGTTTTCAGTGTGTGTGTGTGTGTGTGTGTGTGCGTGACCGCGATACACTGTACACACAGGCAGATGCAAGACACATGGGGGATGCACAACACTTGAACTTTGTCTTAGCTTTGCAAAGGATGTGAGGAATGCGTGAGACGTTTGTATGTACACTTCCACTTCTAGACCCTTTCTGCCTTTAAATCAGTCTCATAAACACAGGCACACACACCACCTCTCAAACTACCATTTATTTACATCAACCACATTTCACAAGAGTGTACTGAGTGGGACAATAAAGTCAAATTACATCATCCATAACTCTCCCTGTCTAATGTAAACACACTATCTCATATACAGGAAGTGTAGGATAGTTTGTACACCGAGTGTCAGTATTGTTGCTGTTTAACAGAAGATAGCCATACTGTCCTTCAGTAAACAAAGGCTGGTAAACAAATAGGCAAGAGTGGGTTATTATTACCCGACAGCACATGTTCATACTTCACACACACACACAGAGACATATAAAGGCAGGAGCAGTGTTCATTACTGAGCCACATTAAAAGACAGCACAATGGAACATAAATGACTCTGCGCTCCAATAGCTTAATTGCTAATCTCTTCTTTTAGGACAGTGTTTATTTCATTATCCTCGTTTGCGCCGATGCTATCTCCCCGCTAATTAACTTGTTTGGATTAAATGTCTACCCCTTCACGCCAGGCAAGAAACAAACAAATGCACGGACCACCATGAATACTGCTACAGAAAAGACTGCGTCAAGTATGAAATTATTGGTTTGCATGGCTATTATTTTAATGGAAATAATGACAATCAACAGTTAAAAACATACACTATGAGTAGAAGTAGAATTACAGATACAATTATTAATAGCATACCTTCTAACTGAAGCTTTTGCCAAAACTCATTACAGATCATTTCACCTTTATTCCTTTACTGGGGAATTTCTTCTTCCTACTCTGATCTTCATTCATAAATTCATTGTTTTGCCACCCTGTTTGACCAGCAAACGTTCCATGTTCTTTGAATAAATCATTTCTGGATGCTGCTCTTTAAAGCTAAAAGCTAAAATTGTTTGAGAGAGGTCCTATCGCTAGCTAGCTACCTAGATGAATGATGATGATGATTTCCTTACAGGGTAACATCCTTGATAATTTGCCCCACAGAGTGCACTGTTTATACCCGAATTAATGTTTAATAAATGTCAAGTTTATTCTTGACATTTCGACTTTCTTCTAGAAATACAAAATAAAAAAATCCCTCATGCCTGGCCCTAATACACCATTGATTTCAGCCAGATAGTCAGCCCTACGTGAAAAGACACATTTTTTAAACAACAGTTTTTGTTGACACTTTGCCATACCTTATCATACTGGATACTTCATTCAAATATGTAGTTATTTTGGACTACTGCAAGATACATGAGCCTTTTAGTACCAGTTTTGTGCCAGTTCTGAAGACACCAAGGTGACACAAAGTAACACGCAACTTAGCATGCATGACGCTGGGCAACACTGCATGCAGGAATTGCCCTCTCAGAGCACATTTCATAATCCTGGCATCTGGTTCCCCAAGTGGCCTGTTACATCAGATGAGATCTGAGATGTCTGGAAGCCTTCACTGGTTCCCATTTGTTTTAATCTGGTACTTTGGGGTTGATCTATCACTCTGTTGCGCTGCAGCCACGGCATTCTCTCACGTGTCAGACTTTGTTAAGTGAAACACGAAAGTGGTGCTTTGTCTCCCGAGTTTATGCCGCAATGAGAAGCAATGAAAATAATTGTTTGAGGTAATGTACGCAGGCGTGTACGTGTTAGAGAAAGAAGAACAAACAAAACGCTGAGACTGACAGGAGAAGGAAAATGGTGGATAGCGGCAGAGTTCGAGGCGTATGCTTGCTAGTTTGTGCCTTTGCACCTACCTCGAAAAGTGATTTCTTTATCTCGTTTCTCAGCGTTTGGAAACTTGGAAAAGGAGGAGGAGAGGAAAAGAGAGGGCACGTTAGAGAGACACAAAGAGAGAAGCGTGTTTGCTGGTTTGTGTAATTGTGCTGACCTGATTGGCGGTGAAAGAAAAACGATTTCTTTATCTCGTTCCTCAGCGCTGGGAAATAGGAAGGGGGAGAGAGAAAGAGGGGATGTTAGACGGGGGAAAGAGAGGTGACGCTGGGTGAGGGTGAGAGAGACGGCGAGAGAATGAAAAAGAGTAAAACAGTGTGTGCTTCTTGGTGAGCGTACATGCATAAGGTCTGTAAAGAAGCAGAGTGATAAAGAGGCCGCAACAGACAGCAATGAGAAAAAGAGAGGGTGCGATTAGAGAGAGAACGGGTTCTGAACTATTGAACGCCGTATCTGGCTGTGTACGCAGCCATCTGTACGCTGGGCCCTGAACCCATTTAAATTCAGGACGATTGCACTGTTTCTCAAATCCTTCAGAGCTGAATGCTTTTTGCACCCTGCCGACAGGCTCAGAAGAGTAACACTGCGGCTGAAAATACAAACAACAGCAGCACACCGAGGGCAGATCTCTTTGTCTGCTTAAAAAGCCGACATTATCTACCTGCCAAGACTCTTGTACGCTGGTCGTCTTGGAGTTTCTCAGTTTGTGTTTCTTATTTTCACGACATTTTTGGTGATAAGAAAGGTCACATTTCAGTCTAACAGTGCACTGTAACATCAGCCCAATAATAGAAATGGATGTGGACAATGCACCACTAGCAATATCTAGGGCTTCATAGTTGAATCAGCGCGTCTCTAACAAAAACTGGATTTACAAAGGATATGTTGCACAAAGGATATGTTGCCTCTCCCCCAAGGGGTCACAAGATAAATCTGAGTGGTCGACTACAAAAACAAAAGTAAAAAGGGGTTGAAGTGGTCATGAGTAGGCATTGCTGGACTGTAAAAAGGGTCATAAGCCAAAACTTTGGTAACCACTCAATAAAATAGCAATTCAGTGCAGTGGTGTGGTAAAACTCTCTTAAAAGGGCAGGAGCAAAAGTACCAAAGGCAGACCACAGCCACCACACCATTATGATCAGGGTTAGGTTTTATTTCTGCCCTATAAGCCAGGCAAGAGGGACCCTAGATCTAACCATAGGGGCACTTTGGTAACCAGAAAGGTACTTGTGAACAAGAGGGCCATTAGGGAGATACTTGGGCCATATCCTTTCATTGGCCAAATTAAAGACATAAAGCTGAAATGGAGAACTGTATCTCATCACCCCAAGTAGTACCTCATATATTCAATATTTCATCCTTTATTAGACCACAGCCAGGTTGGCTTATATTGCCATGATATAGTAAATATGGGTGTTGAAGTTAAACCTTTGCAAAAAGTTCCCTTTAGGGTCAACGCATGTATGACATACAGATTTGTGCAATCAGTGTCAATACATCCATCTATCCATCCAGCTCTGGCTGGAGGATCCCAAGAAGTTCCCAGTGTGGATGTAATGTGGGTCTACCTAAGTCCTTTCAATGAGCCCAGGTTGAGTCTAGGCGTCACAAGATGCATCCGGTGTGTTTTGCAGTTGCCCTTGTGTGACTTTACACACACTGTTGGTACACTGTGTCAGAGCATCTGAGGGACTGCTATGACTAAGAGCATCACCTAAACTGCCAAAATCTAAACTGTGTGCATCAATGTGCCCTGTCAGGATACCGCACAGCACTCAAAATCAGTGCATCTCATCAGCATCTATTACATCAATACTTGGTCGCTGACACTCAAGGGCAGCTTCCAATTTCAGCCAGTGATGGATGGGCTGGTGGGGCAGGAGGGATGATGAACTCCAATCAGGGGGCTCCCCTGGGACGGTTATCAATGGGCTACTTCCTGAAACATCTGCCACCCGGTTATCCATCATCGGACGACCAGAGAAGCCGTCGGAGGGAATGATGGACTCAGCCGTGAGGTCTCTGGCAGAAGGCGGACATGCGACACCTTTTGAGGTTTTCATCACTGTATTTTGTCATTACATGATCAAAATGATAGCGGGACCGGTTGGTGCGCTTTGACAAGGACAGTATTCTCTGCCTGTAATAAATCAATGATTTCCTCTGATGATAAGAGAATACGTTGATGGATTTCTGTGCAAGTGCCTCAGGTATACTGTACAACCAGGTTTATCTGATTTATGTGGAGTATGGAGGTTGTTCCCGGGAAGCAAACGTCCTCAATAAAGCTGAAATGTATTGCAGCTCTGGAAAAAAAAAATCTAATTTAAGACACGAAACATGAATTTGGAGAAATGCTATGTTGTCATCTTGCAGGAGAAGTGGAGTAGTCGCATGTATCAGCGTGGAAATTCCACATAACCTCATTCAATAAAGTGAAATTGTAGCAGAGAAGAAAGAATAGAGAGATGTTGATATATTTTGTTGAACCTTTTGATTCTTACTCCTGAGAGCTGTGAGGGTTTAAACATGAGAGAAGTTGTTGGATTTGGGAGTATGAATGACATTCCTCTATTTTCATGACATTTCTCAGATTAAACAAATAAAGAACGGAGGTTTTTTGGTGGTGTTTGCTATCTATTTAAAAAACACATTATCCCTAAACGATATGCCCTGTTAGTACATTTCTTCCGCTCTGTGTGGGTGGAGTTCAGAGTGATATAGTCCATGGTGTTTGGTGTGATTACTCCAGATGCTGCCTGGCATGTAACTAATGAGTCATGCTTCACCCTGGGTCAAGTCTGAGGCTTCTGCTGGGGCTTTGAAGCTTGTTTACCCTCCCGCCTGATGCCCATGAGGCCTCCCTGCTCCCCTCCTGCTCGGCTCCTCTCCCTGCATACCTGCCAGATAAATTAAATACCTGCGCTGAAAAAAAATAACAGCATCAAGTTGAAAGAGTCGACTTGTGAGAGCTGAAATGTCACAGGCTTGTTCCTCTTCAACAGCTATGCGTCTATTTGATCTTTCTCTGCGCAAAATTGAGCTCCTTATCTGCTTACTCTGAGCAACTTACTCAGTAAAGAAAATTAAATGAATGAAATGTTTATTTTGTATATGAGCAAAGGGCTAGTTGCTCCAAACCAACGATGCTAGCTCACCCCTATCTGCAGTGAGTTTTACTCACATTTCACTGGTGTAACATCAACAGTTGACATCAGAAAACATTTGGTTGCTTACAATGTTTCAAAACTTCTTAAAGAAAGTGCAGTTGTAAGATACAGACACTGAAACCGTCACTATACATTTTGAAGTAGCTGCTCCTCGGTTTGCCAAGGGGTATGATAAAGAAAGTAAAATGTATGTTTTGGGCAATGCAATAGAATAGAAAACTGATGGTGTGTGTTGTTTTCAATATCATTTCTAATCTTGTCTACAGTATCTAGTTGAACTGGAAAGAGATGTTACAGACTGTCACGGCTACTGAGAGCAGGGATGTTCATTATTCAGCAAAACCTGATGTGGAAGAGGAGTTAATCACACTTGAACATCTGCTGCCAATGACTCCTCCTGCACATTTGTTACTTGAGCTACAAGACACATTTTATGTTTACAGCATGTTGAGCTTATTTACAAAAATATGACACGTAAGTGAGACAAAGTAGCAGGCAACTGTAGGAGAATAATAATCACAAAATGCAACAACTGCAAGGACGGTACAAAAACTGCAGAATACAGCACATAGCAACATCGCACACACTGAAGTACCGGCTTTAGCCTTCTGAACCTTATTTTCATGAGCTTCCTGGTTGAAAACAATTACGTTGATCAGCTTAAATTATCGATATGATATTAAGGAAAGTTTAACTGGGAGAAAATGTCCCCTGAACGGATATTCCTGTGATGCATGTTAGCTAGTTACTGCGTTTAAAAGTTTAAAAAGAACCCACAGCACATTCAAATGTCTCCACCAACATCTACAAGCAATGAAATGTCATAATCCTGAAACAAACACTGGACTCATAAACCCCGAACTCCTTCTCAATGACCTCCATAAACTTTTCTTTTTACAGTCACCGATATCAAAGCCTGACTGGGTAATGACTAAACGACAGAGTGATTGTCTCCGTGACCCATGTCCACTCAAGGTCGGCACGGTAATGCCTCCACACCTCTGCAAGGGGAAAGTAAGATGGTCTCCTGGCACATTAAGACAGCTGCCCCCCCCCCCCCCCCCTCTCACCATCCGCCAGCTTTATTACAAGTGGCTGAAGAAATGCAATGTCTGAGACGAATAAAGGCAGGGCAAAGAGTCGGGAGGCTCGGAATCTGATGAAAATAAGTCAAGGAGGATTTCAGGGGATTTGCAGCATCTATAGCTCAAGGTTCGCTGCCACAGTTGTGTGTGTGAGGAAGAGAGAGATGTGTGAGGCATTCAGTCTTGACCTTGCCATGCCGAATCCTATTTCCCTTTGGCTGTTGCCCGGCAACATCACCTTGACAGCGAGAAATGGTCAGAGAGAGGCGGAAAGAGAGGGATAAAAACAGAAACAGGTCTCACGCTGACTTGATACTTTCATATCACCCTTTGCTTCAAAGCCATGCTGCTGCTGGTACCTCCACAACTATGGCTAACAGGGGTTTTATTTTTTCTTTTCAGCCCTCATGGGACAGGTCAAAGGGCAGCCAATAGCATCTCTGGCCCCTGGTGAAGGGGGTTTTAGCAGCTTTAATCTGCGAGAAGTTATAGCCTTCACTTGTATCTGACCCTGGGGGAAGCAGCAGGGCAGCAGGTAGTCAAGATCAAAGTCGTCCTGCAGGACACTGGCACATATGGCCCGGAATGAGTGTGTACCCCCTGCTAGATAAACATGATGTAATACCTGTGTGAGCTTGCAGCTGACCCTCCAGCCTCTTCACCCGACAGTCCCAGCACAATAAGGCCCCCCCGCCCCCATCAGCTTCGATCTAACAGGAAGTAAATGATTGAGTGACTTGTAACTCCCATCGAAGCATTTAATAGAAATAAGAGAAGGCTCGACACAGGGGCAGGAAGATGGAGAACACTGAGGTGATGGATCCACGGGGGGCCATCTGTGACCTCAAGTGGCTAGTGCTGTGACAATGGTACAAGACTCTTTTGTGACTGTTTACATATGAATTATTATAATTTTACAGCCTGTAGAGCCATTAAATAATATATGCATATGCAATGAGAACTGTTCTTCCCCAACTCCACAACTGCTTGATTACCAGTTTGTTCCATTCAGTTAGACACCAAACTACACCAAACAGCCAACGTTGGTTTCATTAAACCATGACCAGTTGTTTTCATGAACCAAACTGGACAAACTTTAGGTTTGTCTGCAACCTGTCCAACTGTCTGACTCTTACTTTTGTGAGTACAACGTTCTTTATAACCAAAACTCCTTTTCCTTTATTGCTCTATGCGTCACTTTAGTTTTGTCTGAATGAGGTTTATTTAAATTTGTTTTACACACTTCAATCTGCATTATGTTGTTTAACTTTCCCCTGGAGTTCTAGGTCATAACATTGCGTAAATACATTTAAAAATCTGTCTGGAGGAAACAAGCATATGTACATCTTACACACCAAATATGTCTATTGAAACTTGGTGGCAAGAAATTGAAGTAAACTTTCTTTAAAACGAAAAAAAAACAAACACTTCTGTATGCTGCAAGCTTTTGGCACGACGGGATCAGAAAATTGCTTCAATTCATAGCAACTGAGGCAGACAGATCTATCTAGATTATATCCATAACAGCAGTATTTGTGGATAGATGGGCCCGGGCTTTTATTTTGATAGAGTGTAAATGGACAGAACCATCTAAAGCATGTCAAACAGCCTCGCTTCAAAACGTGATAACAAAAGTGGAATAAAAAGGATATGAGCAGAAGCCTGAGGTACAACAAAGACAACACTTCTGCACACAGTAATGCACGCTTCATTTATTTGCTTTCAGTCTAGGTTTATCCAGGTTCACCAGAGCATACATTCCCAATATCCTTGCTTAAAAGAAATGAAGTGCTGTTTCACACGAGACCTTGGTGTGCATAGGGAATCCTATGTGACCAAATCAAGTAGGCACAAATGTCAATGACAAAACAGCCACAGTCTTTCATCTCCAACCCACATTAGCTTTTCCAGCTATGTTGTTTTCTTATTGTTGCCAACATGGACACATTGTGTTGCACCTTGACTTGCTGAACAAGCAACCAAACAAACATCCTCTGGGAAAAGCTGCACTTGTAAAATCAGTATATGCACACTAGATACTGTTAAAACAAAACAGCAAATGTCTTCATTAGTCATTTTAGATGCTAAATGGTGTGGTCAGTCTTCTATGCCACTGCTAACAACTGTGGTTTGTCCTTGCCACAATGCTCCGGCCAGCTAAGCTGTCAATCAACACACAATATATAATAAGAATGAAAAGCCATGGCAGAAAAGGAGCACATATTGTGATTTCAGTTGGACTTAAAATGGACCTTTTCTCGTTGCTCCACCTTTAGTAAGAAATACCTGATGAGTACTGTATATAAGAATGAAAGTATTTTACCTACTCTACCATGAAGAGAAATGTAGTGAGCAGCATGCTTTATAAGCTGACACAGCAAACACAAGTGCATCCTCTTCACTTTACCATTAGAGATAACCATACCAGCACAGTCAGCTAACTTTGAGCTGCACAGAAAAGAACAGAAAGGCACAAAGTTCAGGAGCCACTTTACATGTCAAGAGAAAGTGAGAGAGGGGCGTCTAAGTGACCAGTTAGCATACCGAGTTTGCATGTGACACGGAAATCAATGATATCAGCAGATTTGGCAGCCGACGGACCAGAGCAGATGTGAGCAAAGGTTAGATGTCAAAGCACCGCAAAACATTCACTGGTTGAGGGAGATCCAGGCGCAGCAGGGTATGAGCTCCGTGTCATTAAAGAGCTTCCAGAAAGGTCAGAGGAAAACACGGAGTCACAATCTGTGTAGCTTCGCGCTGAAACGGCTCATCAGGTCGGATCGAGTCTGCGTGCGCCGTCTTTACCACTCCAGAAAATCCTTATTACAACAGCAATCAATGTAAGACATTTAGCAGATGCTCTTTTGTAGAAAGACAAAGACGGTAAGTGAGAGTTAACATCTAGGTTAAACCTGGACTAAATTTGAAATGTAGGTTACAAGTGACTATTGTTTCAACAGCATTTGAAGGCTAATACCCATTTATTTCAACTTGGGTGTTATTTTTGTAGATTTTGTTTCTATTGGTTATGGCAACATGGTACTCAGCAAAGTAACTGCTGAGATCTGGGAAACAGGGTAAGAAACAAGGAGTGAGACATTCAGACAGACAAATCATCTAAACCACTTTCATTTTCACAAGTACTGTAGGTTTTCTTAACTTTATCCAGAATTTGATCCAGTCATCAACGCACCCAACCCCAGTAACCCTTCCTCGTCCATTGGGTTTTTTTCCAGACTTGAGTCAACTCCGGGCTTTTAGAGCCAAAGCCAAGTGTGGTGATATTGTGGTCTTATCGTTTCATTTAGCCACACGTCTCATTCGATACAGTGAGAAATCCAGCCCTCCTCCTTTATGTAGCTGCTGGATGGATGAGGTGATGGTTCATCTGAAGTTGGAAAAGCTTAAATACACTGCCTAGGACCTGGGGCCTTGACGTCTATACAAATACTTGAAAACCCAATAAAACCATTTGAAGAATAATAAATCACTTTTATGGAGGTAAAACCAGAATCTAAAATGTCAGTAATAATCCCTCATTGCACAGAAAAAGTGTGTGCTGACGACTATAGCAGGTACAGTGGGTCAAAGTTGAAGCAGAAATGTGGTCTGTAAACTGTGATGGATGTTTGGTTAACCTGAGGGTTTGTTTAAATCAGTCTGATTGTCTCACTTCTCTTTAGCAATGTTGCCACGTTACGAGTTCTCAGCAATTAACTTGGTGAGTCGGTTAATATATAAAGAGTGATACATACACCGATTTGCATGTAAAATATAGTCATTTCGAAGCAATTGAGACCATTGTTAGGCATAATCTAGAGATCTAAATCCTGGTTTTAAATTTGATCAATGCTAAATCTGCAAAGAAAATGAGAACAAAAGAATGAAGCCCGCGACTGTTTCCATTACGCAAACCTGCTCTTACTCAGGTTTCATCATCTCAATCTAAATGAATCTAAAATGCAATTTAAGCAGCTATCAACCAGTGGTTCTCCTCATGTTTTGTCTCCATATTTCAGCAGCATACAGCTATTTGAACAGTTTGTTCCGGTTGATTCAGAACTGCAGTGTGAGCAAAGCTGAGAAAAAAAAACAAAATCAGATCCAAAAGTATGCTAGTGGCATAAAAAGGAAAATACACAAGACTTTGCAAGACGCTGGGTGCTTGGCAGCTTTGTTTATTAGGCGAGACGTGAGAGAAAAGAAAGTTTAAAAAGAGACTACCACATCACAGTCTGTGTTTAAAACACATTTGAAGTCTGTTTCCCACAATGCACTGTGTGGAATTCCCTTCTTGGCAACTGAGAGTATCTCATAAATTCAGCATGAGAGAGAGAGAGAGGGGGGAGGGGGGGGGGGTCTATATTTACATGAAGAAGCTTTCAGATACAAAGCTTTACAGCTGACTTATGGTCCCAACACACACACAAAATATAGCACCCCCACAAAATAATTTCCTCAAGACAGCTTTGGTGAACTGGATGGCTAATTTTGTTGTCGGACAACTGGCCGAGCTGAATGCTGGCAGAAGAAGAAGACAATGTAATTAGCCATTTTACTATCACGTCTGACCAAAGGGAGCCTAATTGTTTCAGCTGACGGCTCAGACAGCAGGTCGAGGGGAGAAACTGAACGCCCATTTGTTACAGTCCTCTGTTAACAAAGGGTTAAATGAAGAAAAAAAAGAATCTATTACCACCCCCTGCAAAAAAAATCCATATGATTTACTTACATGCAAATGGGGGCAGCGTGTTTGCAATTTAACCTTAAATGGCAATTAGAGTCTTTATGAGATGAGTGTGATAAGAGGTTTGTGTAGCATATGTAATAATATGCTGATTGGAAAAACAAATGTCCTTTAAAGGCCTTAACCCCTGTATTACATGTGGAAGAGTATAATCCAATGCAGTTACACAAGATGCAACGCACAATATGCGTCTCCTCCCTAAAATATGTCTGTGGTGTCAAACACAGAAATAGCACACTGCGCACTGCTAACTGATGCAGCTTTTCCTTACCATCACTGCTCCATACGTTTAAAGTCCACATGCAGCAGCCCACACACAAACGCGTCGTTTACGTCGCGGAAATCCACAGCAGGAATGATGCGTGTCGAAGCTGCAGCGGCTCTTTGTTCCTGCCTTTGTCCCACAGCTGACTGTAGCTGCCATATTTTCTATGTGGCTATAACATACCGTCACATAACATGCACAACATAATCCAAAGTCAAAGAAGTGCATTTCATTTTTTTTAAAAATGAAACGTTTATTTATTTAAAAGATTTTAAATTTCAGAATTTATTTTATACATTTAAATGTTAGTATGGCCAGTAGCGCATATTACAGCTCTTTCTATTTCTTAATTGCCTTTACAGCAAGGAGCCCCCCCCCCCCAACCTGACTGACACTTTGGCCACCTGACGACAGCTGAGCCAATGGCCTTATAACTGATTGAACGTTATCTGCTGATGAAGATGGAGAGATGTGGTTGCAGGATAAAATAAGATAAGATAAACCTTTATTGATCCCCAGAGGGGGAATTCAGTTGCTGCAGCAGCACAATGACAGCAGTAAGTACAGATAAGTACAGAGGTAAAAGAATAAATAAGAGGCATATAAAAAACAAGAATAAAACATAAAAAAATAATGAAACTATACACAAGCATTTGGAGAATAAGCTCTGGAAAAAAACACAGGAAGTGGACCTTGAGTGAAGATTACCTTTAGATTTGTCAATACTTATTGGACATATTTTGTTTTGTTCCAGCTCATTGCATGCATGACAGTGAATAGGCATATTTTCTTCAGTAGGGTTAAATAAGGCTCAAGCCTGACAGTTGCAGTGTTTGGGACAATTTCCATCTGCGGAGCCACATGAGGACAACTCCACTGTAGCTGAAGCGCAGCTCACAGTATGTGATTGAAAAAGCTGTATGCTAGTGGGAGAATCGTTAGCCGCAGTCTTGCTAGCGCCAAATTCCTTGTTTAGCCTTTTGTTTCGTTCGGTCTCTGCAGTCCGAGATAAGCTCGGTGTGTGGGCTAAGCGCAGGCTAACCCTGTCGACCATTACATGCCATGACTCCTGGCCAAATCTGGACAATGACGGTGTGGTGGGCGAGCTAGCCATGCCTTGAGGGCAGTCTGCTAAAACACTGGAGGCTGGATGGAGAGAGATGTTAAGGAGGATAGCAGAGAAAATATGAATAAATTGCCTGCACAATCCAGTCAGGTCAAGATTTCTGCATAAAAAGCTGCCTTAAAATCAGTGGAATCCTATCAGAAAACATGTAGTGGTGAGCTGCAGCGAAGGCTGTTTGCCCCCCTCGACTGCAAATAACAGAGTTTTGCAAATTTCTCAAAAAGAAACATCTTAAAGTAAGGCCACACTCTGGTATCATCTCTCAACTTCAGATAAGTTTAGAGATTTCTGTGGATATTTGGAATTGATCACACTGTCAACTCTGCAGCACAACATTTTCAGGACAATTTGCTCTTTTATTGATTGAAATCTCAGTGGCTCCACAGTAATTTTATTCAGCTCCTATCTTTCAACAGTGGCAAAAACTTTGGGTAAACCAATAGAAGCTACTTTTCCAAGAGACAACATGACGAGAGTCGATCCCAACAGAGAATTGAAAAGATACGGAGGCAAGATGTGTCTGCAAAGTTCCTGTCAGATAAAGAATAAATATTTCTACAGTCTGAAAAAGCCCTGAAAACCCTCCAACACCTTTTTAACATCTTTATTCTAAACCACGTGGACATGAATGGCAGCAGAGGAGAGGAGCCGGGCTGATTCAGGCTTTGGGGCCTAGATGGACAGGCCTCGGCCTCAGGTCACTGACTCCATGTTTTTCATTTGGAGCCCCTATCTTGGCCACTCTCCAGTCTTTATTTTCCATTAGGAAGAGAAATGCCCGTGCAAGAAAAGTGGAAGCTGAGAGAGAAAGAGTGCAACACACACACACACACACACACACACACACACACACACACACACACACACACACACACACACACACACACACACACAGAGCGAGGGGGGAAAGGAGGGGAGCAGAAACACTGAAGACAAAATGGCTTTCATTCGCACAGCAGTAGAAGGCCAGAGGTCCCTTATTTTTTCCTCATTCGCTTCTTTCTCTTCATTTCTAGCCTCCTTTCATCTCTTCGGCGAGGCATATGGTTGTGCGCCGCGCTTTCAAATCACATAAAAGATGTTTACACATGCTCCACAAGTCTCTGTGATAAGCTTGTTTAGTGGAATTGTATGCAAATCTACATAAACCCAGATCACTGCAATGAGAAGAAATACCTTCATGAGCACATAACGATCGGGGACTTTACACGTCAGGTTACTCCAACACACACACACACACACACACACACACACACATGCATAAACTGTAGGTGGCAAATATGAAGTGTTAAAAGTAATCCCTCACTCTGGTTATGAAGTATGTGTGTGTGTGTGTGTGTTTAGCTCATTTTTGTGTATGTGTTTGCTGAGTGCGAGGCCGTCGGCGTGCAGCGACAGTGATGAATAAGCATTATTAAACAGGAGACAGAGGCCTGGCGGTGTCATTAATCTTCATCCCTACTGGCACCATCACAGAACTCACTCCCCTGTCCGCCCTCGGCAACATCTACACATCTCATTGTCACTGACACAAAGGAAGCCGGTTCTGATTGGGTTTCGGTGTGGCTGCCGAACCAAAATGGACCGTCTTCGGGGTCACAGGGAGACGCAAGAAGTGATTAACATCCACCAGCATCAGATGACTGATGGGACAAAGAGGGAGGATGACACCTTGTCCGGTGGCTCAGAATTAATCACACTCTGCTTGGGGTTGATCCACAAGTCTATTGTGGTGAATGAACTGGCTCTGAAAAGGAATGTGAACCTGTAAGGAGGATCGCTGACAGTGACTGTCGCACTGCGGCTTCTGACATTACACTCAAAAAGGGATAAAGACGTTCCCGTTGAACAGAAGCAGGTTGGAGAAAAAGAGATGAATCATCAAGCAGCCCTTTTTTTTATATCAGCACCTCAAATCAACCAGGTGGGAGGAAGAGAAGAAAAAAATGGCATCTGTGCAAACTCAGAGGCACTTTAGTGGTCGCGGACTATCGTGCATTTACAGACACACACAGAAAGAAATGTTGTGTCCCGTCTTTCCTTTAAACACATTTGCATGCTCTCTCTCTGATCAAAAATACACTCCCACACTGCACAACGCACACCATATATTTACTGAAAGTCTATTCAGGTCATCTGAGCATATGTATATATTTGTTCACAATCGGAAATAAAAGTCATCCGGAAAACAAAACAAACTAGAGTTCCCTTCGCATATTAAAACTGGCAACAGAATATTCTCAAACTGAGGATGAAACTGCTCCGTATGGTTGGCATTGTGTTTTTTTCCACCTCGGAGGAATTGTTATTCTACAAAAACAAAATGCCATCACATAATTTGCCAAGGAATAAAAAAAAAAACAACATGAAAATCAAGAGATGAAAAAACACCAGTGAATGATTAATTCATACAGAGTTCTATGATTATAATCAAACTACATTTATGGCGAGAAATCCCCTTTTGTTTTTCTCAACGAGACGTAATCATCCTTTGGCAATACAGCATTAATATACAAATACAAAGCAGCAAACCAGCAAAGTCGATCAATATTCAGCCTGAAGTGTTACAGCACAATATACAGGAAAAAAGATTTAAATCATTAGGATGGAAATATTGTATGTTTCTTATTGTCAACATATCCCAAGACCAAAACCAGCAATGATTGATCCCTTGATTGAAAATATAGAATGACAGCAGCTTTAACTAGCTCTTTGATGAGATCTACAAACAAACAGAAAAAGCAATGAATCTTTCTCCCGCACACACACACACACACACACACACACACACACACACACACACACACAGCTTATATGCATATGATCATTACCTTCAGCACCTCTACCAGATGGTCACCCACAGCGGCACCTCCCTCCACAGGTGCTGGTACTTTCCCCTTCGTTCACCTATCTCCTCTGCCCTATGATCACACAACATCTGGTTCCACCGTACACCGTATACTTGTCTTTGTCTAATAAAACTCTGGCCTGGACCCCGAGGTCATTTCCTTTATTTGCCACATTTTTCCCCCCAATTATTGGATGGCGAAAACTAGGACAGGAAACAGCAGGAGAGTTAAAGGCAACAGAGCTGCACGAGGTCAGATCTGGTACAACCTCCAGGAGCTCCAGCACAGTGGACCAAGAGGTCACCTGAGCAGTGAAAGACGGAGCCGTCAATCAACCACACAACCAGAATCGCGCCCCCAATATCAGCGAGAAGTGTTCGTTATGTGAAGAAAACTTAAAAACAAAGTGTTCAGAGGAAACCGTTCAAACCAGCAAGCGACTTTAGGATCTGAGAGTGAAATAACGACAGTCAGAAGCACAAAATAACTAGATAGTCAGTGAGAACAGATATTTGAACTTGATTTGATCCAGGAAAGATTGATGATTTGTATTTCCCACCTCAAATATCAGCAAGCCTCATGCACTCAAGCAATATGAAAGTCTAACGAGAACTCTCCCATAAAGGCCAACTAAGTCATGCAAATAAAACCTACATTTACATACTAACAGCTGGATGTGCTGTCTAGTCTTCTGCCACAGAGACAAATAACTATTCATTTGTTGTTCTTGGCGATTAAAATGATCGAGTCAAATCCAGCCAGTCATCATTCAGGTGGTGTAATTGCAAAGTTGCAGCGTCATCCATCCCACAAAGCCTGAACCAACAACATCATGATCTAGAAAATGTAAGATGCATTGAAGATGTGAAGTAGAAGAAGTGAGTGTGACTTTAGACACTTGCATATGTAGGAGCAATGTCGGAGTTATTTATTTTTAGGGGGGAAAAAAAACAAACTTCCAGTTCTGACCTGTACAGCATGTAGGTCTTCATCTGTGTTCAGTACAGCAGAAAGTTTGACCTTTCGGTGATGAATTCACAGGTGGTGTGTCTTGTGATGAAGACCAGTTTCCTCCCCTAAACACACAAACTGCAAAGTAAAAGAAACCAATTATTATTATTCCGGTGCTGTAATTGCAAAGTTTTATGTCATTCATTCCACTGAGCCCTAAACTACAACATCATTAGCTCGATGTGTAAAAATATTAGCATTTGAGAATCATTAAACACGCAGCCTTTGGCACACTTTGCACATGAGCTGTGTTTTTTTTAAGTAATGATCTTCAGCATTTTCATGGCTGCTTTGCTTCTCTCCATTAATAATTGACAAAACAATATTGATACAGTCTTCAGTTCACAAAATATTTTACTGTACATTTGCCATTAAAAACACCCAGAGACCTGATCTAAGTGTCCTGCTGAGGAGCTAATGTTGTCTTCCACAGCAGAGATCAGAGATCTGCCCTCATGTGAGCTGAATGGTTGTAGTCCCACACTTTTGAATAACTAGTCTGACGATTGGTGCTTTCCTACAACTGACAGCCCAACATTCATCTGACTCACGTCCTTTCAGATCCGAGTTCTTGCAGGATACCACAGAGATGAACCACTCATCCTCTCGGAGGCCGACTGGGGAACCCGCCAGCATCAGACATCAGCTCAGTGTCCGGATACGGGAGGCATGAAATCCAGGAAGGGGGTTTCATGGCTAAGTAGGGCTAAGCAGAGGAGAGCAGGGCGTGTTAGAGTCATTTCATGGAGCATTTGACAGAGGGAAGTTGGACAGAATCCTGTCGGAGTCAATGCTTGGAGGATTTGGGGCTCCTTGGAGTTGTTTTTCCCGTTCTGTGCTGGTGATGCTACGTGCTCAGTGGAGGTCTGAGTCTGTTTGCTGATCCACGGAGTTTATTAGTACTGTCATGTTTCTTTTGGGCCTAGTTTAGTTTTTCTGTGTTGAAGACAGCGCTGAGTTATTTTTATTATTTTGTGCCTGACAGCAACTTTTCTCTCAGTCTTCTGTTTGTATTATTGAAGCTAGCTTTGTGTCCCTTCAAAATCTGTTTCCTGTCCATGTTTTGTTTTCCTTCTCACCTTAGCTTTATGCTACCAATACCCCCAAAATACCCCCAAAATACCCCCAAGGTTGAAGCAGCCAGAGGGTCCAGCCTGAAGGCTGAGGAGGGCAATTCTTGGAAACAAAAGTACGAAACTAAGAACTAGGGAATGTGACTTACTTGCTCGAGAGTCAATGAAATGAATGAATCAATGAATAAATGACTATGCAGGATGCAATAACAGCAGGATCTCATCTTAATGCAATAACAGCAGGATCTCATCTTAATGCAATAACAGCAGGATCTCATCTTAATGCAGTAACACGTTCCTCACATTCGGTACAGATAATACTACTTTAGAAAAGTCACTGCGAATGACTAATTTTCTTGAACTTACAAGAGTTGCAGAGGTCCTAAATCTGCACATTTACAGAAGTAAAGACTCAAAGACAAATGTTCAGCTCATGCTATATGTCACCAGCATGCCTTCATGAGCTTATTGAGTCTGTGTGGTTGTTCAGAAGGTCAAAATATTCATGATGGTAAAAAAATAACCTCTTTCCAGATGTCCGACAAGTGGAAAGGAGGTTAAATCTGGAGAACTTCCTCAGTTAGTTTCCTTTGTCTACCATCTTGATTTACGGTCTCATGTCCCCGCCCCCCCCCCGCTTTTTGCAACCTCTCCAGCTTCCTCCCCAAATTCCAGAGGGGTGGTGTCATCTGCGAGCTCTCCATCCTTGACATGAACGCCGAACAAAAAAACCCCACTTAGTGAGCAGAAACAGGTGTCACCTCCGAGCAGGCGCTTATCCGACCTCCCAGCGAGCTGAACCGCCCCCCCCAACCCCCTCCCCACCCCCCCGTACGAGGTGAGCGTGACATTAAACAAAATAATAGGCTGCGTTAATGGCGACACGGTGCGTGGATGGCGGCGGTGGCTGTAGAATAGAAGGTTTAGCAGCGTCTTGTTGTGGCTCTGTGTCGACACAAAGAGCTGCGGCTGAAATGATCCGTGACATCGCTGCGGGGGAGCTGGGGGGGGGGGGGGGGGGGGGGGGGGGGGGTGCGGAGCGCATTCAAATGTCGCAGCGCTTCTGAAGGAGAATGAGAAATAACACAGAATGTAAAGTTTACTGGCCTGAAGAGCAGGATGGTGGTCCTGCAGTGAGACCAGGTCCAGACCAGGTCCAGGGTGGCTACTGTTACTGGTTACTGGGGTGAGCTACCAAAGTAATTATGGACTTTCTCAGTGTGGAATTAAAATCAAATATTTAGCTCATACATTTAAAAAAGCAATTATGAATTGATTAATTACTTGCATTTAAATTGTGTGTTAAAAACACACACACATATATATATGTAAAGCAAAACAATCATTGAATTCTGATTGGTCTGACCTTACCAACATAACAGCTGGCCAATCAGAGCTCCTGCTGCTGCTCTTTGGGTTGGAATTCATTTAATTTTTAACTTTTAAGGTGGCACATCTTTAAATTAGGGAAATCACGAAATGGGAACAATAAAACGCAGAAAACAAATTAACTGTGAGATGACACTTGACAGGCAAACGCAGTTTTGAAATTAAATTAACTAATTAACTTGATTATTATTATTAAAATTAACTGGCACAATATTTACTTATTTTAATTAATAATGCATCTTTTGAATGCAAATTCAGTTTTAATTTATATGACCTTCTTTTAATGTGTATGTTGTGGCACGCTTTGGATTCCATACGTGCAGGCTTCTTAAAGATGTGACTTCTTAGATTTTGTTGTGTTCAAGATGTTTAAATGCACAGCAGCGCCCACGCTCATGTAGATTATTTCTAATTTTTCACAGGCATTATAAAACCTGGCCAAGTGTCAGGAGCACGATGCTGCGATGAAAGCTTTAATGCCGAAACACATTGGCCTGATGTTTACCGTTAATAAAGATATGATTTAATTGAGGTTAATTCTTGCACTGGAGAGCTGCCATTTATGGATGTTTTTTGGATTTCTTCGTGCAGCTTTTGGCAGAGAACTGAACCAGATGAAGGCTACAAGAGGAGGATCCCCTGTTAGGGGCTTTTTTTATTGGTGAGAGATCAGAGATTGGAAGAGAGTTTTCTTTCCAAAAATAGATTATCAGCGAGTCTTTCAGCGAGGTAATACAACATCAAGTACTCCCGTGGAACTCTTAATCACAAGCAGCCGAAGATTGCGGTTGTGTAACTCAGATGGAGCCAAGTGAAACAACTCCTTAATTAAAAGGAACTTCTGCACGCACACAGAAATATGGTACGTGCTGATTATTTCATGAATCATTACACTGAAAAAGAAAACAAATCTGGTCATTGATAACATGCAACAGGAACAATTTAATACATCTATTCTCACATTGCATTACCTCACAGGGAGCATCACAATTGTATCAGGAAAAAAGGATATCGTCTCAGAGTTTAAATTCGAACTGACTTCACTGAATTTGGAAACAAGTCTAAAGATTTCAAATGAACTGGTGACGTAACCAAGACTAACAGTCTCCAGCCCTGCCTGTGGCTCTGTGAGGCACAGCTCTGGTATAATGTGTACCATGTTTACCGTCTTACTTTAGTGCGTTAGCGTGCAAACATTTGCTATTTGGCATTAAACACAAAGTACAACTGGGACTGATGGGAATGGCTTTAGTTTTGCAGGTCATAAACCAACTTATTGGACAAATTCAAATGTTGACCTAATAATGACGCTAGATGAAAAGTCAGGGGATCAACAAAGTCATTAGGATTCATCCTCTGCGGACCATCGGGTGTCTGCGTGTTGGCGTACTGAAGACTAGCAGATATAACATTAAAAAAAAATGAGAATAAGCAACATGTCATTCATTATCAGTTTAAAGTATAAACTCCACCTATGGTGAGAACTCCCAGTTGTCACAGGAAAAGAGGGATATTCCTCAGAAACAATCATTTTAAAATGATGAGAAAACATTCGGCCCTACAGTCTACAGTGTAAATGTACTTCTAATGTCCTCAGCGATATATACCAGGACCTCCAGGTTTATTTTTATAGTCTTCAGTGAAAATTGACACCTCTCCTTTGGACAAAAACACCTATCTGTATCTATATAAATAAAGATACAGATAGGTGCTGAAAGTCCTAGGAGATGAAGCCTGTTAGGGTATACCTGTTTGTTCCACACACAGACATGTTTTGTCTGGCCTCACCTGAACTGCAGTCAAGAAGCACTGTGCATGTTCCATATTTCAGCAGTGTTTATCAACGCAGAGAGGACTGAGACAGCTGAGCCGGCATCCTGTGTTCTTGTAAATCCATGCTTGTGAGTGCGAAATGTCCTCACTAATGCAAACCCCGGTGTGTGAGGATGTGTGTGTGTGTGTGAGGGTCTGTGGCCATGTGGGTTTCCTCAGTGCACCTTGAAGGAAATGCTCTGAAGGTTATTGACCGCCTCTGGTTCAACATTTCAAAGAGTCAAATATTTTTTACAAATAAAACCTCTTCGGTTGTCTGAATCTGACCACAGCATGGTGACAATTTCCTGCACGCAACTCCCTCTGAATCTCTCACACACACACACACACACACACACACACACACACACACACACACACACACACACCACAAAGTCAATAAAAAGAACAGACTGCTGTGAAGGATAAAAGCACAGGATGAGGCAAAGGGACTTCGCTGCTTCTGCCTCTTTTCCCTCAGTTCCCATATCTCCGTTTCTTCCAACATACGGCCGGTTGGCTTAAGTGGCGTTAGTGGTATTTGGTTAGGACGTCACCTTTGACCTTCAGAACAAAAACAGTAGCAGGGAGCTGCTCAACAGATCCCCTGTGAGGGACAATGGGAATGAGGTTGGACTTAATAACAGGAAGCACAGTGGTGTTAAGGGAGATTACCTCAGTGTGTTCAACAGATCGGTTACACAGGGAGAACACAGGGAGAACACAGGGAGAACACAGGGAGAACACAGGGAGAACACAGTTGTTGCAGAAAAGCCAAATATTGGTTTCACTTACGTTTGTACATCAGCTGCTGCAGGATTCCCCCACAGGAATGAACAGTGTTTCACGTCTCTGTTGTATTTGTCAACTTCTCTGATGGTCTGAGAAGAAGAGATCAGCGAGCAGACCTGACAGACTTGACATCTGACAGCAGAATGAGTCCCTTCTGCTTGATTGAAGACTTATTTGATCCCGGTTCAAAGGTAGGACAGGCAGAGGCAGACGAGGTTGTAAACAGGATGGAACAGCCTTCCGTTTTATTCTAAATTTGATATGTACAGGAAAAGTGGCTGCATACATTTCTTAATATATCATGTAAAAGTTTTCTGGAAAAAACAAAACAAAAAACAAAACCATTGCACATCAAGCTTCCATTAGCTTTCTTTTTATACTTTAAAAACACGTCATGGTACAGCATGGTTGAAGGCAATGTCAAACGGGATACAAATACACTGATAACCGCTTGTAAGTGTTGGCTCTTGTAAATAAAATTAAAAAAAGGTTCAGGAAGGAGTACCCGAAAAACACATTTTAATATGATATTAAAAATGTTTAAAAACACACTGTAGTTTGTGTGCTGTAGTGTCACTGACAAACATATCACATCGTGTCCCCGTTTGTGAAAAATATTATGATATTATCTCAGGCACTTATCGATATCAGACCCCGTAACTGGACAGCTGAACAGTAAAGTTTAGAGCACAGGTCAAATACATCCTTCTTCATGTGCGAGTCGCACGAGTGTTCACAGCAGGAAGTGCTGGCCGCTACAACCAAACACTTTTTACTAAAAACCATTCAGAGTGGAGACACAGTTTGTCTCGTATTTGGTAACAGTTTTCGTCAGCCCCATTGCTGCATGGGTTTAACAACACAATGGCGCGGGGCCATAGTGTCTTTGTGTTGTTACACCTGTGCACATACATAATGCAAAAGGGACATTTTAGTTAGCTTAAAACAGAGTAGTAGTAGTAACTTTCCTCAGGTTATAATCCCAGTTTACACGCTTGAACAATGAATAATGGATTTGTTTCTTCATCTTCTTACTTTTTCGTGCACCATTTATTACCCCTACTAAGCCTGTAGCTTTCCCAGCAGGGGTCTTCATTAACCAACAGGAGATAATGTATGTCATGCAGCTTCACTCTGCATATGGAGAGCGTGTAGGAGTGAAGGGCAATTACGTACCGCCTGTTTGTTTTCTGCAGCTTGACGATGGCCACGTTTTATTTGATTTTTTTATTTCCCTTTTGCTTAAAGTTCGACCTCAGCTCGATCTCATTTGTTCACTTGCAGGCAGAGACAATCACGTGACAAACATTAGCGATCAAAGAAGGGTAGGAGCAGACTAAGAGGGTAGGTTGCCACCTACTGCAACAATTATAGTAGTGGGCTGGAGGGCTGCGGCAGTGATTTTTAAGCATGTGTCATCAACGCCCAAGGTCTTCTTTCCGACCTACAACTCCAGCAGCTGGATTCACTGATTAGCTCCTCCTCTGTGGGTGAAAGCTGCTGAAGAGTTTGATTGGAATGAAAATGTAAATACTCTCGGGTCATAATGTAACGAGACACTGGGCTAGCATGATTCATAATCATACACATCACTGGTTTGAAGGTTTGGTTCACCTAAATTGCAAAAAACCTTTTTACCTCCAGTGGTATCTAGTCACGCAGCGAGTTTTGGTTTGATTCGTCCAGGTTTTGAGATTTCTGTCTCCACCCTTACACAGTGGAGTTATAAGCGATTACATGTGTGGTCCTCACTGCCTTTGAAAAGTAAATTTAAAATAAATCAACATCAGCTCCATCTCTTACCAAAAACATGTCCTGCTTAAGGCCCAGTCACACTAGCATTCAAAACATCTGAAAATCAATTCATTTTAATGGAATCTCCACAATCAGTAGATTTACTCGAAGTAAATCTGCGCGAAACTTTTGCAACAAGTTCAACTTTTGGCGTGCAAATTCCACAGTTGACCAATAACAGTCCGTCTTGACAGAGCTGAGCTTTGCAGAAATGGAAAGCTGCAGAGTCCAGAATGGAGGAAGCGTTTGTACGGTCCGCTTTTATAAAGCCCTCCTCTGTTGGAGTATAAACTGCTCCACAGAAGAGGCGCGGTTATACGAGAGTCAATGGTACAAATACGTCTTTTGAATAAACTGTGTGAACTAATCACCGTGTTAGTGCCGAGCTAACGGATCTGTGGACCGACGGTTAGGAAGCTGGCAGATTCTGAGAGCTATTGTGACCATGACTGTGACTAACTAGCGCTAGCATTGTTCTGGCTAACTAGCCCTGCGGGGTGCGGATGAACTTTGCGGTGCCACTTTCTAGTGCGACCAGGCCTCAACTGTGGACAATTCCCAGAACATACTCTGAAACTATTTCTTTGGGAGGAAGCAGTTCAAAGAAACATTTCTTTAAATTCTGGAGAAGAGTGTCAGCTTAATGCTTAAAAAGGTAAAAATACTGAAAGCAATTACAGCAATTGAAAGAAATTAAATCTTGAGGACAATTTTGCCTTTTGTTAAAAAACAGGAGAAAAGCTCCGGCTAATCTCACACTGGGAGGCTCATTGTCTCTTTCCCCATCTTCATTCGGGCTCTTTTGCTTTTGCTTTTATTCCTCTCTTTATGTCAGAAGCCGGGGCCTCTGACGGCGCCTCTGGTGGCAGCGTTCTTTGGCTCTGGCAGGCAGCAGGTGGCTTGTGATGAAAAATTCAGTGCAGAGCCTGACTCGGGAGACGAGGAGGAGGGCGATAGTGGGTAGCAGGAGGAAGACTAAGGGGAAGGGGAGGGGTGAGATGAGAGGAAGGTGGGAGATGAGCGAAGAGGGGAGCGGGAGAGGAGAGGATAAAGGTGGGGGTGTTGAGGTAGAAGAAAGAAAGGTAATGAACAGAGAGGCGACGAGAACAACGAGAGGAGGATGGGAGCCAGAGCTGCAGACAGACAGGCAGGCGGGCCAGCGAATCAAGCCCAGAGCGGGGCAGGGGGGCCAGGCAGAGGATCAGAGCTGTCTACCCTGTCTGCCTGGGTCTCCTCCATGGAGATAACACACCATATGAATCATTTATGAGGGGGGCTTTTTTTTTTTTTTATTAATAACACACACACTGTGCCCTGCTTCTTTCATACACTTTGCCTTGTTTTCTCTGCTCCCCGGGGAGTGCTCAAGCGAGAGAGCTCGATCGCTGAGGAGGAAACACTGGAAGTAGACGAAACAGAATGCAGAGAAACGCCGGCAGCGTCGATAGGGGTCGACCGTTAACTCAAGTGAAGTGAAGAAGGTGATTTGTGACCGATGGGACGAGTCATCCACGGGACACTTTGTAAAGCCACGACACACATACTTGATCGTGAAACATGTACCTTGTCACATGCCCACACATAAAACCCACACAGAAACTTACGCCTCCCCATGGGCTCAAAAGAACGCCCACTCGCTTGCCTGTCTGCCCATTTGATTGTCGGTACATGACGGTGCCAGATCTCGATGAATCAGAGTCCTGGACGACTGTGAACAAGCATCGTGTTCGTGAATGCAGAGAAGGCACTGAGCGTCTCATGTCTGTAGGAGGGACTGACTGACTACCGCTATAGGTCGTCAGCACAGCGAGGGATTGAACACAAACACCCACATACTGAGTACACTTCACAACTGTTTACCTCTAGGATCATCACTAAGCTATAAGACCTCTAGGTTGTCCCTTTGTCAAGATTTGTAGCGTCCACTTTAAGGGAATCCCCTTAGTTCTCGGTTCAGCTCTTCATCTGTCAGTCCAACAATACTCCTCAAGAATAAAAAAGTCTTCCTTTCTCTGACCCCAATCTATTAAGCCTTGCTAACTGCGAAGGCGAAGGTGGCACATCTTGGCGGTACGGACCCTTGGGGGAGGCCGGGTCCTTCAGGTGCATTGTGGAGTACCCCTCATAGCTGCTGTTACCGGTGCTCTCCTGCATTATCTTCCCTTTGGCTTCCTGCTCTCGGCGCCTCTGCTCCTGCCTCAGGAGCTCCTGGGCTTCCAGAAGGACTCTGGCATTGACCCCACCGCTCCCTGGGTAGCCGTTCCTGGAGCCCTGGTAGCTGGAGTACCTGGGGTTGTCCTTTGCTGTCTGGAAGCCCTCGCCAGGTGGGTACGCCTTATCCCACGAGTCCTGGGAGATGGAGCTGGGATTCTTCCTGGGTTGCCTGGTGTGGGGAGAAGAAACAGGAAAACGTGAGATGCGGTTTGACTTTTGGTTTCATTCCTTAAACATAAACCTAAATGACACATCCATGATTTGTTCAGCCCTTTAAAGCCTCTGCTGATTTTGTTGAGTATGCACCTCCTTTATTTACAGGACAAAAGCGTAGTCACTACAGGCCTCAGCTAGTAATTCCATATCGAGTTATTTTCAGAACATGTTAAAACTACTCAGAAATGCCATCATTGTTGGCGTGCTAGTGGTTAAGTGCATGCTGTAGGACACGTTTTATGAAAAACGCAATTTGAAATTGAGTGTGAAAATGTATTCTTCACCTTAGAAATAGTGTCACCAAAAAAAACCCAAACTTAACTCCAGGTCTGCATACTGGCTTTTTCCCCCTGGAGCTTTTAACTGCATCTCATGGTCTTCTTCGGCAGATGAAATGTGCTCAGTACATGCTTACTCATCTGATACTGAGCAAACTCGGGAGAAATCTAGCAAGAGGACCTTTATTTTGTCAGACAATTTAAAGTAGTTATTTTTTGTATGTCCACAGGTTTTCAACACACAGTTAATATTCATATATGAGTGTAAAGAGGGGAGTGACAGTGTTCTAGGAATTTATAGTGCAAAACGGAAAAAGGTCCACTTTCATGGGTTTTGTCATGGGTTCCTATTTTTACTTCCATTTGGGATGAATATGTTCTTGGTTTTGGCACTTCAGTGTAATGTTGCCACGGAGGCGAGTGAGTTAACTGTGGACTATATATTTGTTAACATTACATTCACACTGTGCAACTTGGAAAGTCATGCTGCATGGGCTTTTAGCAAATGTCATTTCTAACTATTGACGTACATACATCAACTGGAATATGATTGACGCAGAAGAAAAACTCAACTCAAATTTCATGAAACCTCGATTTCGGATATAAAAGGCGTAAATCAGGTGATGCAGGTTAAAACAGTCACATATGTGCAGATACTCTCTCATCCTTTCTTTCTCCATGACACACAACATGAACCCTCTTTGCCACATATGGTGACCTGGTCTGCTGGGAAAAATATTGCCAGCAACAAAAACATTGCCAACGTATTACCTCTTGGGAGATGGACTAGTGTTTGAAAAATTATTGTACTGTCACTTGCGTGGTAGCCAAGACATCACATTCAATGAAAATGAGGCACCATTACAGCCTCGCAAACTGCCTCTGGGCAAGTACCAGCCCATGGTAACAACATACAGGGATACCTAACCATGTCAAAGCCCCCTTCCAGCCCATTAGGGTCATTTTGAGAGAGACAGAAACAACCATTGGATCTGACAGACAGTAACAGCAGACCTTTCGCAGATGGAAAAATGAGGCGACCATTTTGCCCACGATGGATTTGCCCGGCCTGATATTTGACACCTGACACAAGTGTCTTAAAGGCACGGTTAGTGTCATGATTCTGGGGGACTGCCTCGCCCTTAACCAGTGGAGAGGTGGGGGGAGAGAAATCCAGATGTGTGACATCACCTCTCATTTCTGCTTGGCTAGCCTCTTTGTGGCAGCCCTTTCCCTTTTGTGTGTGTGTGTGTGTGTGTGAGCCCATACGATATGCATGAGTGTCCCAAGCCCTACAGCTCCACCCATTTATCTCGAGGGCAGGGCAAAACCAGAGCAGAGAGAGAGAAGAAGAAGAAGAAGACACACAGAAACATCAATGGGCTTTTGACTCGGAGCCATGCATAATTAGCAGGTTTCTCAGCCAGCTGTGAAGAAGTCGTATTATTCCTGTGTTTGGATTTGAGTAGGAAGAGGGGAAAAAAATCTTTAATGAGAATAGAAAAGACCTTTGTTTTTATTCAACAGAGATTGAATGCAATTGGGAATGGATACGCTTCTCGATCGGAGAGATAGGAGAATATAGCCCAGGTTTATTCTCGCACACGGTTGAGTGATTTCAATTTTCAGAGACAGGCGTCCCCGGCATCTGATTTCATTTCGTATGTTGACAAAGAGGCCAAAGCTGGTCTGCCTCCCTGCTGAGAAATGCAAACCAGATCGCTCTCTCTGTCTGATGCTGTGCCAAGGGGGAACATGTACATGTGTGGTAAATACAGAAAGATGTATACTGCTCTGTATTCTGTGCATGCACACGGTGAAGCATGACAGATGATAAAAAAAAAAAACCAAAGGGGGAAAAGGTGACAGAGTGAGATTGAGAGAAAAGAGGGAGACTTTGTGAGGTGTGTATAGCGCAGGGCAGTTAGACATGTGGTTGTGACACACGTGCATGCATGCAGACACACACTAGTGAGACCAAATGCCGCTGCAGCTGTTGCAGCCAGCCCTTGGCCTCCCATAACGGCATTACTTTGGCTCTGAGATCAATGGTGCTCGTCTGAGATGAATATGAGGGCCCTTCATTCGACGTCGCTGTTTCAAATGGCAGCGGTTTATTTCCACTCACAGCTCCTTGTTTAGGGAAGGGTTTCGCTCATAAGGGAATTGACCTTTCGCCAAAATGAAAGCTGTTTTTTTTAAGGAATGCTACTGCCATTAATCACGTCTCCATCCCCAATCCATGAAGAGTTTTGCCCTCCATGAACAACACGGGCCCATATGATTCCCATCAAGGCTGTGATCTTACTCTGCTGTCTCAGCCTCTGACTTCACACGATGGTATGCTCTAAGTCAAACAATAGTAAGTGTTCTCAAGATACTACAGCGGGGTTTATCCAAACAGAACAGTTTCTTAATGGAATTAGTGGAAAAGTGAAGGGACGTGGCCACAGGATGTTGCCTCTGAGCGCCGGAGCGAGACACTAGTTCATTAATCTTTGAGCAAAGCCGCCTGCAATATTTATCAAGGAAGGGATTTATGTCGATAACAGTGGATTAGAGTACGATGGTGAAGTAATAGAAGATAATGTATTTAATGTTGTATGTATGGTGAGCTCTGCTTGTTTTGACCTTGAGGGTGTTTGAGAGTTTGAGTGAATTATTACAGACTGCTTCGGGAAACATAATAATGACTGATGATAACATTTCCTCCTGGACAGTTCATGCTTGAACTGACTCTAGAATATATATATATATATATATATAAAAAAAAAACGTCTTCAAAAAGGTTCATACCAGTGCGATTTAGTGTTAGCACATATATACTTTATATTTCCACTGAATACTTTTGAATGCCTGAGGATACTGGGGTTTGTATGTTGTATAGATCGTAAAGTCCCGTCTAAACACGCTGACGTTACTGATACTTCATCAAACTATGTTTGATCAAACCACGTGACACTTCAGCAAACAGTCAAGGTGATAGTCCCTGTCCCTATTAAGAAAAATGTCCCTAATGTCTCCAATAAGTCACTGCCTGCTACCACACACACACACACACACACACACACACACACACACACACACACACACACACACACACACACACACACACACACACACACACACACACACACACACACACACACACACACACACACACACACACACACACACACTTCCTGGAACAACAGGCAGTCATAGCATGCAGATCAAAGGGAATTACATTAAGGGAGAGGAAAGCAATCATGTCAGATCTGTGTGAGAGGGTAATATGATCTGTCCATTCTCAGGCTGAGTGTGTGTGTGTGTGTGTGTGTGTGTGTGTGTGTGTGTGTGTGTGTGTGTGTGTGTGTGTGTGTGTGTAGGTTTGTGGTCTGAAACTGACCAGCTACAACCCCTTTTCTAACTCAGATGTTACAAATATATATCTGCTATCATTACTGTCACACGGCTATTACAATGAATCTGATATAATAAGACAGGCGTGCACGAGCGCGCACGCACACATCACTTCTCGAGATACATTACAGCACATTATATTCGATTACACATCTAAAACAGACACAAACAGAACCTCCTGGACACATTTCACATGAACAGACAGCTAGAAGAATCAACACACACAATCTCGAAGCACATATTGATTGTTAGACAGAAACATTCAACACATCATATCAAGCCCGTCACACACACACACACACACACTCTTACCGTGGCAGGGAGCTGTACTGCCGCTGTGCCTGGGCGAACGAGTCTCTCTCTTCCTGTCTCTGTCGTTGCATCTGAACCTCGACCGACACCGAGTGGCGACCCGGCTGGCTGTAGCCGCCCGGACCATTGCCGCTGGCGTTGGACTGAAAACAAGCAAGACGGCAGCTCGGTTAACTCTGATCCCCATCGTGATCATCTTCATTCCATCTATCTGTTGTGATTTGACAATAATTCACTCTTAATTTAAATGCTGTCCAATGAAATCAGCGGAAATGTGCACCGGGTAGACAAACATGATGTGGAGTGTTTCAATTCAATATTATTATACTGACCTCAGACATTATTTTATTCCAAATGTGTCATAAGCGTCCTGTTCTAGGATCAATTTGATGTCTCATCCATTCTTAAGGGTTAGAAGGATAACCTAAAGACCTGACAGTGAAACGTTTTCACTGGAACTACTTTCTACCTCAGAAATAGTCCCTATAAGATCTGTGGATTTTAAACGTAATTTTGCTTTGCCACGATAATACTGCCTTATCGTAGTAAAAGAGGAACAAAAAACAGACCCCTGTACAAGTCATGTTGTGGTGACGCAGCGAGATGTACGATGTTAAGTTGTGACGGTTACTTTGTGCTGGTCAGAGAGCTGCGTGTAGAGCTGATATGGCTCCGAGACTGCTGGAAGTTTTACACTCCCAGAGTTAAATAAATACTGATGACTTTTCTGTGTTCAGTTAAACATTCATGATGTTGAACTGCCTGCAGTGCTAATGCAAGATAGATGTATGAATGTGTTAGAGGTGCTTACACTCCATCTTTAAATCAGTGGTTTCATACGATTTAAGCAAATCAGTCGACTTTAACATTCACTTTATACTATATTCTGCACTTTATAATAACAATAATCTCTAATTGAGATAACACAATCAAAAGCCACATTCCATCAAACAAACATTTAAACACCATTTATAAGTAATCAAACAATAACAAATAAAACTATTTTCTCATTTATGGCATAAGACTCCAGTTATGGTGATTTTCATCCTGTAGTTTTGCAAATTTCATTCAAATGTCTCTCTTGTGAGTTTTAATCAATGTCAGATAGCATAAAGAAATAATGAAAATCTCATATTACCATACAGTTTAGTGAAGACTGATTCTTTTTATTTGATTAACAAATTCGTTTTTGGAAGAAATTGGAGCAGCTGACTTGCTACGTATGAATGTCCTAATGGGTCACAGACTTCAGACCCCTGGACAGACACGTCAAAATAAAAAAAAAAGAATATTTATAAATTGATAACAAACATCTGATTTAAAAATAAACTAATGAACATGTGATCCCTCAGTTCAAATTCAAAGCATGAAAATCACAACTGGAGTCAAGGTTTCCACACAGTAGCCCAATAAAACTAGCAGCCGTCTCTGACACAGGATACCTCGCAAAATCTCCCACTGCCCCCTCCCTCCACCCCCCCCAACTCCAAACCACAGACACTTACCAGCAGTTAGTCGGGCAGACACACCCTGAGCTCGTCTCTTCTCAGGTCAAAATGAAGGTGAGACACAGACAGACAGAAGGAGGGGGAGTGAGGGAGGGGCCATGCTGGAGACTCAGAGCAGGGGTGCAGTGATGAGACGAGGTGGATGTTAGTGGGTGTTAATGAAGGAGACAACACTTGGCCTGTTGACATTGTGACAGTCCTCCCCACAAACAGCCATAGACTTACATAAGTTACAGTAGGTATGTGCACATATTAAATTCATTATTTCTTTTATTTTATGAATGTATACCTATATATATATACTTGCATATGTACAAACTCCCAGCCATTAAGTGAAATATACTAATGCATCTCATCAATTAATCCTAGACCCAAAGGGTTCAGTATCCTTGAAACAAACTGGTTTGTACAATGTTTGCCCAACCAGATCCAAAGGCAAAAGTATTTATACCTGTTCCCAAAAGCTGCCATGGCCTCCCCCTGGCTGCATCCCATTTTTTCCCCAGTCTTTCTCCAAGAGCTCTATGTCCTAGGTCCCCCCCCCCCAATTCAGAGGTTGGAAAGGTCTGGGACGAGGGGCTCTCTGACGCTGTTCAACAATTTGATAAGCACTTCGTTTGAAGCATATTCAGCCCTTAAACCTAATCTCAACCATTATAACTGCACAACCTAAGCCCTTACTCTGAACTACTTAACCTAAAGCTAACTGTAACCCAAACAGCCCTTTAAAAAAAGTGAGGCCCGGACTAAATCTACAATCGGTCCTCACAAAGATAGACATACAAGAGAGCACGCGCACACATAAAGGTTACACTCTCTCTCAGCAGCAGAGCACCACCTCAAGGTCCAGCCCACACTTGTACCACAACTCCTTCCGCTCCTCCGATGTTCATTAGCGGTGTGGGTTCAGTAATTGTGTCGTAACACAAAGCCAATCTAATTACTTTTATGGCTGTGCAATGTATTGAGAGCCTGGCGGGAGCACTGTGGACATCAGATGGTGGGAAGGCCATAAAATGATTAAGAGTGCTAAAGAGACACTCCCCTTTAAACCAAATGAAGACGGGGCAATCATCTCTGGAAGTGATTGGCATTGCCCTGCCGCTTGGCCGACCACGAGGATAGGCTGGCATGCAAATGAGAGTGAGGGGTGAGCACCCACGCAACCATTATTCCAAAGCTGAATCGAAAGTTACCCGTGGGTGAATTACAGTCCCAATAATTTTCACATGAGAAAGAAATCCCTTTAGCGGTTTAGGAGTGTTGAATATTCCTACAGTAGGAATGTTGGCTCATCTGCCTGAACACGGCGACTGTAGAAGGGAGGGGGAAATACCCTGAAGGAATCCAGATAATAGCAGTATTAAAATGTTACAGTAAAATACAAGAGGCAATATTATGCCCTTTCTAAACCCCCAGAATCAGAGGAAGGAACTCCTCTTTTCCCATAGTGGTATAAATGAGTGCAATAACGCTGGCGCGGTGCTGCTGGGAGAGCGGACATCAGTCATCCTGATGGAATTAGACCGTGCTACCCACAATCCTCCCCTTGTCCCCAAACTACTGGTGAAAAAGAAGAAGAGGGCTCCCATGGCAAAGAAGACATATGATATGGATGAAAGTCGTGGCTAAATAGGGACGGCTAAGAAACCAGATGGTGTTTTTTTTTTTTTTATATCAACTAATCTCTCTTAATTGTTTAGTCTAGAAATGTCCATCACAATTTGAGGGAGTCCAAGCTGTTTTCATTTTGGATTTTGGACAAAACATGAGTAAAGATATTCCACTTACAATGACGTAAAACAGAGATAAGCTTCACATCTGAGAATCTGGAACAAGGAAGAATGATAATCAAAATTGTTAACTCCCCCATGGATCAAACTAAACGATTATTTGACAGAACCATTATCTTGTGAAAACCTTCAGATCTACAGATTTTTCTGCCACATAAGAAACAGCATTTAAATATAAGCCGTGTGTCATATGCAGCGCTGTCCTGGCATAGACTGTAAGTGGGGCAGTTGTAGGTGAATTAAGAAAAAGGACACTGGCTCCTTGAGGTTTGCAGCACATCACTCAGATGAAGCAACAGAATGTAATATATGCATGGGGGAGGTAATTGAATTTCAAAGGCACATTCTCCTGTTTTCCATATGGCCCACCAGTATGGCCAGGGCATGAGTCTAATAACAGGCAATTACTATAGCCAGAGTGTGAGCTGCACTCTGCCAAGTAAAAGGGCTTTAAAAACACCTTCAGAGGGTTCCTCAGACTGAAGCCATTGTGGAACAACAGAGGGTTCCTGGTAGATCCCCGAATGTCAAAGCAGCGGAAAAGTTGGTTCTAACTTATAATAATAATAATAGTGAGTTTACCGTATGTAGGAACCCACTGCATACAGTAAGAGGCTGATTAAGGAAAACAGTTTTCGGGGATTTCCACAAATGTGTTTGAACATCTTGTAAAGAACCCTTAAAGAACGTTGAAAAGCTCTCTTTGGAAGCCAGGGGGATCCTTCACTATTAGAGTGCGGGTTACCTAATACTGAGTTTCCATGGGAAAATGAGATTTGCGACAATAGCGAAAGCGCTGCAGTTGATGTAAACAAACATAATGCTGCAGTATTGTTGGGCTTTTTAATTGAGAGCATGCTCGGTTGTTTAGAGACAAAGCGAGAAGTGACCTGCACTCTTCTTTCCCACACTGACCTGCTTTTGCCGCACAATACCAGCTGGAATGCGCGCCAGTCCGTTGAACCCATTAAAACGCACGACTCTGGTTAATACTGCCGAATGCAAAACGAAACTATACATTTTTATTGGATTTATCAGCTAGAAAAGAAAGGCCAGAGCACATATTATTTGGTTCGTGAGCTGTCACTTTATCATTTCATTTCAATTATAAATCATAGGACCAAAGACTGGGCAAAGCTACAGTGGGAAATTGTAGACACCAGCAGTAAAAAGAGTTCATACAGAAATATACAAAAACACAGCTCTGTGTGCAAAATGACCTTGTATAGAAACAACCAACAAGGACAATTCATATTATTTGTTAAAAAGGATGTAATTTCATCACACCTAGTGTCCAGTTTGGAACAACACATATTTGTGCCACTTATCACCGTAGAATATATTAATTATAATAATATGCATTATGTCATAATGTGTTTGTATTAGAATATGTTGTGAAAGAAGATGTGTGAAATCAACAAAATGTGTGTTGTCCCAAACTAGACAAAAGAAATGTGGTGAAAATGACTCACTTTAGTGTGTAAAACAATAATATAATACACATTACACAGAGATGGTACCAATTAGAAAAAAGTAGTAAAATCTTAATCTCTCAAGATTTGCTACAGCTGACTGTTCATAAAAACATAATTTGTTATTCAAAATAATGTAAAACCAAGTACACTTGAGTTGCGGTGCAAGGAAGCAGGGAGGACTAAAATAAATACTAAAAATATGACAAGCGATTTCATCACTCCAAAAAACTTTGAAGGCATTCAAATTTTGTTCGCTTATTATTACCCCACGTTGCTTCAGAATGCACTAATTATCCCTCTTCCTAACCAATGAAGCTTTGAATTAAATAAATGCCAGTTAAAATGTACACAACCTCACCTTTAAACTGTAAAAAGGCACAATTAAAACAAAGGGTTTACAAAGAGACCCGTGTACACAGAACCAATGTGACGACAAACCCAAATCCATGAGGTGGTGGGCGGGTCCATGTGGATGACTGACAGACAGAAACAGGGACGATGGATGAGTAGAGTAGGTTGTGACAGGTGGGTGGGGTTAGTGATGGTTGCGTCAGGAGGTGTGCGAACTCCTGCATGCAGGTGGTTGAACATTTGAGGGTGAGGGGTGTTAGCATTAGCACAATTAGCCAGGAAGGCCCATGGAGGTTAATGGTAATCCTAAAGTGGGGACAGGGTGATATCATCAGTCTTGTTCATGGCTGGTAGTAGTGGGGTTAGTGATGGTTAGCACCATACTCCAGTTAGCCACAGGTACTGTCGGTGCTAAGACTGTTAGCATTCTCTTCAGGCTAGCATTTGAAGTTACATGTCCAGAGTCTTGGTCTGGTTGAGGTCGTTTCTTGACATTAACAGTCCCTCAGTCTAGCCATCTTCTCCGGCCGACAGTGGATTTGAGTTACAGGCTCCCGTCATTTCAGACACTCACCCAGGGCTGCTCGAAGCTGTAGGTCCTCCTGCGGTCGTCGGGGTCGTCGGGGACGTTCTGGGACTGCTGGAACTCCTGCCTCAGCCTCTGTATCCGGTCGTGGTTGCTAGGGGCTAGCCGGTTACTGGGGAGAGAGAAAAGAGGGGGGAAAGATGGATGAGTGTGAGAGGTCCATTGTGAACAAGTGACCTGGTTCCATGAGCGCAGGCGGAAATGGCCTGCAGGATGAAGTTCTTTAAAATCCAACGTGCTTTGTCCATGAAATGATCAAATGCACTGTTGACATTGGAAAAGCAACCCAGATACGTTCAGCCCTGATAAAACGTTAAACATGATACGCAAGGGCAGAGCCAAGAGCGGGCTTACAGCGGAGCCAACAGCAGTATGAATCAAACTAATGTGCCTCTGATGTATTATTCATAACAACGAACAAAGACTAGTGGTGAACGGTGAGCAGTACCACAACACACACACACACACACCCCACCACCACCACCCCACCCCTCCCTTACTCATATCATTCAACTACTGCTCTGCTGTCGTCCGCGGCAGCCCTGCGGTGCTTACATCAAACAATGCTCCAGTGTAACTTTCTCATGGTACACTGAATAAATGCACTCTAGCTGGTCACTCGCAGTGTCAAAAAGAGAAGTCACTTGGTTATGACATTATGACACATTTATCACTTGTATAGTGTACACAGACTGTGAACCTGGACCTGAATTGGGTCCTGTTTGAATTTTATTTTATTTTTGTCGCTCCTGAATATTGAATGTTGTTTCCTATTCTTCAAAACACACATAAGAAAGTAAATGTCTTGATAGTTGGGTTTTCTTTTCCGTTATTAAAATATTTCAGGTATTTCAACGGTAAAAACAAAAGCATGTCAAACTGACTTAGAGTAACTAAACAAACGTTAAAATCAGAGCTCCTGCAGATGAATAGAAATCTCTTGTCTGCCTTCCTGCAGTTTATTGTCTTAGTTTTCAGAAAGTTGAGCAATTTTAGACTTAGTCATGACTCAAAATTAGCTGACCCTGGGCACGGAACTGACTTTAGATTCGTAAATGTAGAGAAATATAGGACATACGTGTAAAGGAGAAGAGAGGTTAGTGTTAAATACATATGGCCTCCTACAGAGGAAAGTAATTAACACATTTTCCCTCTCAAGCAGTGTGTGTGAATAGAAGTGTCAGGGTCGGTGAATGAAAGACCGGCGGGGGAATGTTGACTCCGAGCCTGACTTTTCAACTTTCTAACTCTGCCAGGAAATTCCTGAGGACTGTCTTATCTCTAAAACTAAAAAGGTCAAAACTCAGTTTGGGTTTGAACACCTTTTTCTGCTTACATAGGAAAACTTTCAGCATAAAAATTCAAAGTTGTATTTGTTGAGGGTTACGATGGAAACGCAGACACAAAAATACATAAAAAAAAACAGGATGTGTACATGCAAAAAAATGAAATCTGGAAAACAATAAATACAACCCATCTATATTAGCTAGGTTATGACAGCAACTGCACTGTTGAAACAGACTAGAATATCAGTTTATGTTTATGAGATCAAAGTATAGAATAAAACACTGCAGCACCACCAACATCGCCAGCTATTAACTCCAGACGCACACAATGGAAAAGCCAGAGCCAGTCAGCCTTGTTAAAGATCAGGAACCTGTCATATGTGATCCTGCTAATCTCCATGATATGTAACACAGCCGCTTGGCCTCTTTAGAACACAGCTGACCTGATAGGCGGTACATGTATGACCCTCCTAGCTATGGGTCAAGGCTTCAGCGCAGAAAAGCTCACATCTGATAGTGAAAACAGTAAACAGATGTGTGCACCGCTAGGACAAAAATAAAAAATCAGAAAGACGAGACTTTGTTTCTTAGCTTGCAATGGATCAAGTGAGTCCACAGTATGAAGATGCACAGTTATTCAATGTGAATCAAGTCCAGTGTTCGCCAGATGAAAGATGTTTCCTCTCCTGAGATAGTCGCTCAACCCTGCAATCAAAAGTATGTCATTATTAAGGCAACCTTTAGACCCACTAGAATCCTGCCCGAGAGACCGAAGAGAAGAAAAACTCAAATAAAGGGATCAAAGATATCCACTCCTGTAGTCTGACAAAACACTGTAAATCAATCAATGAAAGAGCAACACTGCAATACAACTGTACTGCCAAAAAACCCCAGAGACAGGGAAGAACAACGGGCTGAGATTTAGTCTGAGATGAGCTTCATCCTCTGGACAGGCTCACTCAATATCTGGCACTGCTGTATGAGGCTGAAAGGTCACTGTGTGGCTTTGTTGAGTGGAGTGTCTCTGGGACTCAATAACAGGACTATGGCTTGCTGACTTGGCTGCCAGCAAAACTGTTTACGCTGAGCTGCACCCTTCCTTTCATAGTCGGGCGTGCCTCCTGAAAAGCTGCCTGTCTCGGTCTTAAGCCTGGGAAGGAGGGAGCTTTGAGAAGATGTAATGTCTGCATTGTGGGCAGACTTTGCCTTCAGAACTGCACTGCTACACTATGTTTTAATGCAGCACGGTCAAACAGAGGGATTGCAAAAAAGAAACTGAGAATAAGATAAGATCGATTTTTGCCAGTTTTCACCGGTGTTTTCTCTTCCAAATAAAATTAGGCTAATCTGAAGGGTTGTTTGAAACATGTGTGATCATCCGGTCACTTGTTCTTCTTGCCCTGTTGGACCTCTTTTTAGCGATGCTGCCATGATCCTACGTCTCAGCAGTTAACTTAACAATGTTACTACTTCTGATTGATGGCCAGAAGTAGGAATGCAAGGCCTAGGGCGGTAATAAACAGGAATTATCCTTTAAGCCTGGAAAGGAGGGTGCTTTTGTAGGATTTGAGAAGTCTGCATTGTGGCAAGACATCGATCTCAGAACCACAAAGCCACGATATGTTTTAAAGACGCATGGTAAAACACACAGATTTAAAACAAAAAACAAAGCTTTGAGAGCAAGATCGAAGCAATTAAAGACAGCCACTGGAAGTCCTTGCTTCATTTGGCATAGAAGAGGAAGTGGTTCAAATTGGACCTAACTCCAAACTAATAGGATTTATCAGATCTGTGCTGTCACTTCAAAATCCCCCATGACATTGATGCTGCTTCCATGGATCCCAATCAAAGCAAGCCAACAGACAGAGGGAAGGCCTCTATGGGGCAATGCACAGTAAGTGGCAGAGGCAGCTGATGGACAGAGTCCTAATCCTGTGGATTATAAATGAATGGTCTCATTCACACATGCTGCTCTTCCCATGCCTATAGGAGCTTCCTTCAGACCTACCACCAACTGTACATGGGCATAAATTTAAGACCCGTCCACTCATTTAGAGGACTTGGTGACTTTTAGTGGATCAATGTGCCCTTGAAATGAATGCAAAGCTGAGCGTCTTCATGGTTTTAGGCAGTAAAAAGGAACAGCTGTATTCGACCCCCACTAGCCACCAGCTGGCCCACAAAGACCATCTGAGCATGCACAGCGCAGCGAAGTGCCGAGGCCTACACGGTGGAGGGATTCAAGTGGATCTTGTGTCTGTTTTGTGATGAGGGCCCTCGTAGCGAGTGGTTACAAGTGGGGTGACCTTGAGGATACAAGAGCAGCATTGTTGGTTCACACTTCAAAGTCGCAGATGGAAGCATCACCCTGAGCATGCAGCATACATGCAGCACTATGTGGACTATTAACAAGTCAGTGTTTCTTAAGTCTCATCAGAGTCTATTTCATGTCTAAATCAAAGGGCATCTTTTGCCCTAATGCAAATTAACAGTTGCTGATTCACATAAAATCACACCTTGCTCTTAATAATACATGGATTGTATTCTGTGATATCCTATCTTATTTCATTTGCTAATAATCCTTAATTCATAATAATCAACTTTTTAATTAAAAGCCAGCATCTTAATTAAACATTTAATTAAGCATGGGTAGTCATGGGATTCCTATCGCGAATGTGACTGTTGTACTGACTAGCTCGCCAGCCTGTTAAATAAACATTTACTGATGCAGCGATACGCATAGCAAGAAAACAGCGCATGTCGTGAATACGTGTCCCCCCTGAACGCAGCAGCTGTGGCGGTTAGTTTCCATAATCTTATCAGATGGGAGAACTAGGCCCTACATCCTCTGACAAGGAGAGAGCAGCCGGTGGAGCCATTCTCTGCAGTGAAAAATGAACTGTGATGCTGAAGATGATAATCCAGGTCTATTGATCGAAGGCTCACAGACAACTAGGAAGGAGACTGATGCCCTGGCTAACTGGTGCTAGCGGCTAACGCTCCATCTGCGAGCTGTTGTATGGCAGAGTCCCTGTTATCTATGGCAGCAAGCACACACTTAAACTAATCTGGGATAGATGTTGTTGCTACTTGTTAGCAGATGAAGACTAGAAAGATCTTTTCTTGGGATATTTTGCAGGGACATCCTTGGACTAATGAATTTTAATGATTAATTTACCCTTTTAGGATATTTCAAAACAGCTACAGTGTGATATTAGTGACATCAACCACAATTGTTCTGTATGTATAAAGAAAGATGGTCTGTTGATGTATGGTACAAACCTATGGTACAAATTGCTAGCAAATTGTCTCATAAAGGATTCAGAAGTGTAGAACTTTAATTGATGCAGAATTTAGCTAAAAATCTGTGTACAGTTAAGTTGAAGTACATTATAATTCGCCATAGAAAGAGACAGGGTAGGAATCTGGTTTAATGCTCTCCCTGAAGAGGGAAGTGTGTTCTGTTATTTTTATTAGACTGAAGATGATGTCGATTTTATGTTTAAAATGTGCTTTATAAGGTGATTTAACGGCTACACTTCTTAATAAACTGTCTGCCATCTCTGCTGACTTGGATGATTATAAAAGACTTGTGTTGTGTTTTAGGAAGGGAGCCTTTTTTGTGGCAGATTTTATTTGTAGAGCTTCAGAGAGGAGACAGAGTTTATTGTTTAAAATGTAATGTTTTATATGAGTTATGCTCTTTTTTTGTGTTGTTTCACCCTTGCAACGATATCATCTGTGTCTAACAAGATGATGTGGACCAGGTATTTGTATGTGCATGACAAATGGTTTACATTTTGTTATCCAGATTCATGCCACTATACATACTGGGTGAGAACAAGCGTGTTCAGTTGATCTTCCTCGGATACCCAAAGGTAAAAAAAGGATTAGCTCAGATGCTTGACTACTCACAGCGTCACTGGTGTCTGTTGATGCAGAGGAGAGATTAGAGGGGCCAAGAGGCCACTGTGTCTGTTGTGTCTGAGGCCATTTAGGCTCTTATTAACCCGATCTTGCTTTTACTCTGGATTACATAGGCTTAACCCTGAAACACTGATGGAGCTAAATTGATCTGCACAAACATAGTAATTAGATGCCAATCGATACAATATCTCCACACTTAGCAACTCATTATCGAGTCCCTGGCATTTGCCTCATCATGTCAATTGACTAAGTAAGAATAAAGTGGGACTGCATGTTGAATAACTGCACAAACAAATCAGTTAGTATGCAAAGGAAGATAAACAGCCAGGCAGAATTGCCCATTCTATGCGAGAGCTTGTGTTGACAGGAAAGTTAAGAGGCTAATGAATCTAGCTAACACGTTCTGGAACCCAGGCTGAATCGGACACAATCTGCACGTTCACGACCCGGCTCGGATCAACCCGCTCTCTTCTCAGAGGGCGCAGGACTGGCGCAGCGCCGACAAGCAATGCCAAGCTTAGTGGCGGAGTGAGTGTGTGTGTGTGTGTGTGTGTGTGTGTGTGTGTGTGTGTGTGTGTGTGTGTGTGTGTTCATCAGGAGAGAAATATGGCACTTTAGTTGAGTTGGTGAAATGCTGCAGTAGGAGGAGCAGTCATTGGGCAACGTTAACAACAACAACAACCGCAGCTCTGCAGAGAAATGTAGGTTGATTTCATTGCCTTCTTTCATGACTGCAAAGGTAGGTTTACTGAAAAACAATACAGTAATACTTTGGCTTTTAGTTTAGTTAGTCAAGTTAGTTAGTTTAGAGTTTAACTTTAAAATCATCTGCATTTTTCAAACGCTGCCTAATAAACTCTGCATTCCACCCCATAAGGGATATGTAGTGTTTTGGAATAAAAACAATTTGTTTTCCTCAATCTAACACTAAGCCACTTTTCTAAAAGCGATTAATTTTGTGCAGCGCATGAACCCTCGCACAGATCCCGTCCTGCAACTTACAGTAGCATTCATTCTGAGCCTTTGCAATCCCACAGGGTGTCAACACTTGTGCAAAGCAGACAGTAAACATTGGAATCCATCGACGGAACGGATTGAATTTAATTGGTTTTCAGTTTTATAGGGCATCTCCATTTTTCCAGGGGCACTGCTGGTCAGAAATGTCAGAGATGGTAATATAGTATTTGACTGATATTAATGCATGCACACACACACACATTTAAAGTAACATGGGTAACTGGTCTTGGACTTCAAGCTATGGCGCCACTGGAGGCAATGCTGGTGTGGAACACAGCAATATGCCCCCTTTTAATTCATGGGCCAATTTCATGCCTGCACACATCAGCGTATCGATGCCGGCCTGCTCGGTTACAAGCAAATAAATTGGACTGTGTTCCTAATATCTGTAATCCTGCCCTACTTTTAACGAAGGTGGGGAGCACGCCGTCCTATGCGGGCCATTTAAGTCTCATTACTCAAACCCCCATTGGATTGTGTGGTAGAGCCACATTTGAATATGTCACTGTAATATCTGCCGGGGCATTTCACACGTGGTTTAGCAGGAGCTCCAATCCCATTTCCTCACAGATTTATTCTGAGATTGAACTTCATGTCAGGATTAAAATGAGGAGAGATTGTTCTGGATCTAATCTCATGGATGTGTTCAGTGGAAAATACTACAGGATCGGACGTACTTTAAAATAACAGCCTGCCACGCCTCTCTGTTATACAGACAATTTAAAGATGCATTATTGTGACTGAACAATGTCTTTTGTCAAAGCTGACTACATCAGTGATATCTGCTCCACTGTCTTGATGCATGACCTGTAGGTGTGATAACATGGTTAGCCATCTCCTCACCAGAAAAACAACTGCTTTGGTCGTTTGTTCAAATATCTAAAACATGTTGGTGCTTTTCTGATAAGTGACCTCATGCAGTCGTGAGGGTAATGACGGTGTGACTCTAAGTAGCAAAGGAAGAAGTAGCATGAATTTGTTATAGCGCTGCAAAACATCATTGGGAAGAGGTCAGGGTAGATGGTTGGAAGTATCAAGTGTCTGACTTTGACACCATGGCCCCATCAACAGTCAACATTGGCTTGTATCAACCATAACTTTCCTTAACTTTAACCAAGTCGTTTTAGTTACGTCCACCTTTTTCACAGCTGTGGCAGATCAGAAACCCTCATATGGGCTCTTCATCAATGACAAGATATTTAGTCATAAAGGGATGAGGAGTTGTTTAATTTTTATCACTATTATTATTCTATTTTTACCCCCCCTACCCAAGCCAAATAGTACAGACAGTGAGAGTTAGCTATTGGAAGTCGATCTCCCACAGCAACTCTCTTTATAACCGTTCTTTGTTATAACATTCTCTATTATCCACAATATTCTTTTTCTTCCCACTAAGCTGCAATTCCTTCCTCCTTCCTCACACTGAAATGCTAAATAGATAAACGGATCTCTGATCTTACCCACATTAACACTGGCTCCCAATCTAACATGCCGTCTCAGTTGCAGTGCTTTGATGTAATGGTGACAAGACGGTGTCTAATCTCATCTCTCATTGACAGATGATGACCTCCTCTGTGAAGGGAGGCAGGTAAAACAGGATGATTCAAGCACATGTAAAACTGTTCATACACTAGTGTTTATAATTTTAACGCCATCTTTCCTTTCTCTCTCTTAAATTTGAGAAATTCCAAATTGCTCACAAATATTCAACAGATTCTTCATTTCTCTTTCGACTTTCAACACACGTCTATCTCAGTCCCTCTATTCATCTCGCACACAGATATAAACAAACACACACACACACACACACACACACACACACACACACACACACACATTTACTCTGTCTCTATCGCACCTTGCTTCATTGCTCTCTCCCCTTCACATACTGACACTGACTTCAGGGTTAACAGGAGACGGCATCTATCACACCACACCGCTGAATCAGTCAATGGACAGATCTCTGCTGTCAGATAAGACACTTATTGTAATATATCTGAGCTTCACAATGCCGTTATGATCCCACCAATCATAACTAATGCCTGCAGGCCACTAGTCTTTATGATTCATAGCTGATCACTATGATTCAGCACATTCAGTCACCTGGGGAAACTGTAACCAGGCAACAAGGTTTGGATAAAGGGTCTTCTGAGTTAATGGCTTTACCACAGCCAGCATTGCACCCTACTAATTATTCCTTTCTGTGTCAACATGGCCATAAAGTAGGCTCTTCTAGCCCATTAACTTGTAGTGGTGCTTTAACAACTCTGTAGAGAAGCGAAAACTAGTTTCAACCTGCCTGTGCCCACAAGAGCTGTGTTTTCCTACAGGTTGTGCAAATTACCGGCAGAGTTTGAGGACGCAAAGTGTGAGATGAAAGTGCAAGGGGAAGAGGAGAGGATTTTCAAACCAGCAGGGTGAGTGCGCCGTCTTATCAGCAGTGGATTAGGGAGGCATTAAAGAGTCCAACTTTCTTTTTTACATTTTTATGAGGTCTCAGCTAAACTAAACATTGATAACAAGGCCTGACTTCTTCATACTCATGAATAAAGTTCAGTCTGAATCAGAAACTACATTTGCAAGTTCTTTGGCTCTTGTCTTTTCATGCTGGCAGAGAATCACAGACTTCCACTTAAAGATTCTTTCTTTGTTTTAACTGTTGAGGAGAGTCTGAAATATTTCAGGTTTAGCAGTGGTTTAAGTCAGGATGCAGGGGACCCAAGTGGTCAGTTTAAAGTTTAAACCTAGCATATCGTAACTTAAAATATCCATCATTAAGTCACAAAGTACGGCTGAATTTTGCCAATGGCTCAATGACTAGATGACTCAAGCACCATGGAAGAGCTGCAGAAGTGTGATCAATAAGTTATTTTCTTTAACTTAAGTCTAGGCACATAGATTGTTGTTGTTAGCCTAATTGGTGTCTTTTCTTGAAGTTGGTTAAACATCCGGGGATAAATAAAATGTACCGTCAACAATTCTGGATAACTGGGGTCAAAATGTGCCTTTGACGGGTGCAGAAATGGCACCGTAAAGTACCTGTCCACCACCAAAGGTGCCTCCACAGTGGTGGGTGGAACTGGAGGGTATAATGTGAATATGAGTGTTACGCCCTCCAGGTAGGAACCTGAATACGGGCAGCAAAAACTAATTATCAGAAAGAAGAGGCTTTATATGAAAAGGACCTGAGGACAGTCTGATCTGGTCAGAAAGAGACCCAAGAAAAATTAGACCCTATCCAAAATGCGGTCAACCCAAAGAGATGCAAATGGCAACAGAAAAGGGCCATAACCGAATTCAATTAGACGAACCAGGAGGAAACGTGAAGACTTAAACTCCCCAGGACAATAGTAGACTTTGAAGCAACAAGGGCTGCAGTGCAGAGGGAATTGGCCATTTCAGACTGGGAGAATATAGGGAAAAAATAATAATAGTGACGACTAGTAATGACTTTGAAGCTATGGGATGCATGAGATCCATGGAGTCAGAAAGACTCGAAAAACTGATCTATTTTTGCTTGTATTACAGGCTGAATGACACAATGCAGCTTACTTTAGCTGGCTGCCACAATGATCTGTACATTAGGAAGCGGACGGTGTGAGTGCGACATTATTCACAGCAAGCAGAGAAAGGATTCATCTCTTCTATGACGGCAGAATGGATCACCCTTTAAAAAGGCAGAAAAAGGAAATGAGGGACGAGACAGAGAAAGGAATAGTGAGATAACAGTCATTTGGGCTGCGATTGTAGCTGAAGGAAATAAGTAGAGCGAGGCTAAATTAGAATTCCAATCCCGGTCCTGGTGAGAAAGGTATGGGTTTGACTGATGCATATCTCCAACGCCGGCTGATAATTTTGGTGTGGCCTGGACTGGTGAGGAAGGAGAGCAAGAAGAAAGGAAGGGGAGGGGAGGGAGAATGTCATTGAAAGAGAAAAAGGAAATCGAATTGGAGCAGTCTAATTTCTGGGGCAGGCATCGTGGTCCGGCTCGTATGGCACTCTCTCTTTCTCTCTGTCATGGCGACTGGGGGGTGACGGATGGACGTCTCACTTGTAATGGTTCCCATTTTCAGAAAGCTGTATAATACTGGCCGACGGAAGCATCAGCAGCATCTGATAAATCATAATCTAAGTCGAATTAGGATCCATTATCATCAGGAGGCAGGGGGCCCTTTCCCTCTGTTTCGGGGCTGCATCGGAGGAAAATGAGACTAGAGGCATCTTGTGACAGCAGGCAATTTTGAGAGAGAAAGAGTGAGTATCTGATGTATGATTGCCATGGTAATGTGTGTCCTAGATGCCAGGGAGACTGCTCAGGCAGAGGCTGGCATTTTATAAAGCCATGATCATAACATGAGCCCATTCTCATGTGCATTTAAACCATTCGTATCACTACTTTTTACAAATGTGAGCTCCTGACATCGAATCCTATACACACGTCTTCATCAACATGAAGACAACAGTCAGATTGATGATATTATTACAAGCCTGATCTACTTTTCCATCTTAAGAGGAGATATTTACATGATTATGTTTCAAGATGTAAAAATGTCAAATTAGTGTATTGTGACTCATGTCTACTCTGATCTCTAAAGTATTTCAGTTACCAAATTATCCCACATACAATAGCTGAAAAAGAGCAAAACATTTGTTTTTCCAAACAATTCCTCTTGGGAATGGAGCTGAAGTGCGGCACTGGTTCAGCAAGCATTCATTAAAAACTGGGACTCTACACATTGAATTCATGAAATATTCAATATACAGAAGCTCTCGGAGGCAAGGACATGTTTTCCAGACCACCAAAACAAATTTTGTGCAAAAACACCAAATCACATTTCTTTCGTTTTGTAAGCACCTGAAGCTCTACAGTTACCTTGGATTCATTTTGTTATATAATTTTTAAAGGCTAAACAGAGCTTTCTCTTTGACGGTGGAGACCTTGAATCTTTTAACACACTGCACTAAATGTTAGAGACGCAATGGACTGTTACTGTTAGTGGGCGTTCAGATTGAAAACAGCACTGCGTTAAAAAATGCAAGGGGCTGCGTTGGTGGGGGCATGTTGCTTCAGGTACCAGTGAGACATAAAATTTGATCCAAAATGTTTTTTAGCTTTTCAGACACCAGAACTGTGCAAATTGGTTTATAAAACTATGAGACAGGATTTTACAACTCTGGAAAATGATCAAGTGCCAACGACGCAGCGCTATTGTCTGTCTGAACGCAGCCTTAGAGAGTACGTGTTGATGCACGTCTACGTCTTCTGCTACTTTTATTCACTTTGGAATTTTGTTCCAAAACAAAACACAATTAACCACGATGAGATCAACAATAACAATAGTTCACATGAGTGTTTCTGAATAGTCCTCTAACATCATTACCAGCACTCACACACACATGCAGATATGTGGTTAACACGTACTTCTCTGGGGACAAGCTGTGGATGTGAAATATTCTCACAGTGGACCCAAAAGGAGCCGCGGGATGTGCAGAGCGTAAGTGTGGTAACCTGCAAACTTAAAAGGCAAAGTCGGACCGGAGCTACATTGATTTTAGTTTCGTTTTCCTTCAGTGATTATCTTTGCTGTTTGAGCTTGAAGGTCAACAGAGCAGTTAATCAGCTTACATAAACACATGGGCTTCTTCTGCTTTAGCTTTTTTACTTGGGTAGACTAAAAAAAATTGTGGTTATTCAACACTACATATTGTGGTTTGGCTCAACCACAAAGATTTCTTTAAAGATTACTCTCAGCAACTCAGCTCCTCACAATATTTGTAAAGCTAATATCATTTTCTCACTCCAAACGTTAACTCCTAGTTAACCTCTCCTGGTGAAACAGATGTTAGAGTTGTTTGACTTCACATCTGTTCGCCGGAATCTCCAGAGTCCTGCAGTCATCAAAAAGGAAATCCTGGGTACCCTCCTCCCTGTCCTGCACCAACGGCTCCCACAGAACCAGCTGCAGCTGAGAACTCCACCAGGCACATCAAACATACATAAAGACTATCCTGCTTCTCCTCCAGACAAACGTTTCAAAGGAGGCCCACCGTGAAACACCCATAGCACCAGCAGGGTACAGACGCTTCCTCTTTCTTGCTTTCCCCTCTCGACTCGATCCCCCCACCACCTCTTCCTCCTCATTGTGCTGACCACTGGGACTGTTCACAGGTGGAAATTCTGCAGGATTTGGTGAGTCAGGGGGAAATTAGTTCTAGAAGTAAACCGAAGACAGGGTGGTAAAGTGGAATAGCTTACAATTTGTCACCATCTGTCGTCTTTGAGTGCGTATGGGTGCTTGTGTTGCTTAGATAGGCTGCAGTGATAAGCAATAAGGCTGCTGCTGTAGGTGTCATGGTTTTTTTCTTCAATTACTGGAGAATTGCAAAATCAAATTCAAGAAGCCAAGAAATGCAGTTTCAAGAGTCTTTAACTGCTGCAGAACCAGAAAAATTGCTATGGTGTACCTCAACTGAACAGCTTAAGACAAAATAACTCCACCACATCACTTTAGAAAACAAAGTTGACAAAGAAAGATTGTCTAATGAATTCCAAATAGAAGTACACAGGTGAAGATTTGTTGCTTTTCTTTGTCATGTTTGATAAGAAACTGAATATTTTTGGGTTTTGGACTGTTGGTTGAATAAAACAAATAAATTATAATGGAACTTTTTCATTATTTGTACACATTTCAAAGACAAAACAATTAATTGAGAAAATAATTGGTGCATTAATTGATAATTAAAATAATTGGTAGTTGCAGCCTTAAATGATACCCCACCCTTTCCCTGTTCACACCCACCCCAGGCCTGTTCACTATCTCAGGATATGATAATTTAAAATACTACACAGACACCATTTCACTCCTCTAACAGATGAAAGTCAGAGGACACAATAAAAGCCTCTCATTTAAAAATAAATATTTTCCCTAATTTTCACACAGCTGCCTGGTAAATCTAGCCCGTACGATAGAAAATAACAGGCTACGTTCTCATGTGGACAGGTGATACAGTAAATCCCCTGGAGCGGCTGACTGGAGGATCCCCCACCCTCCCCACTCAGGCTACTGTCTGCTTCCTGGCAGACAAAGCTCCCCGACTCCTGTCAAAACATCTCCTAACTAGGTAGCAGTGGCTGCATCCGTCCCCTGATGGGCTGACTGCACTGAGACTGTGTGGAGGTCTATATCATGGGTCTGTGTGTGTTATGTGTCTGGACTCTACCAGAGAACACAGACAGTCTGTTGGGGGGGTTCACAGGGTGACTGCAGCACACTGACGCTCTGTGTGTGTGTGTGTGTGTGTGTGTGTGTGTGTGTGTGTGTGTGTGTGTGTGTGTGTGTGTGTGTGTGATGCCTCTGCTCTTTATTTCTTCCCTACATACCTGTGCATGTTGTCATTACATTTCTGATTTAAAATACTACATAACAATGAATTGGTTAATTATTCATGTGATTTATTCAACGTTAAGATATTCAGATTTTCTCTGTTCTTTATTATTATGAAATGAATATTTTTAGATTTTGGACAGTTGGTTGGATTTCTTAAATGTTAACCACACGCTGAATTCAAAACTAACTTTTAAAAATGAAAAGCTAAAGCTGCAAGTTTCAATTGAGCAGTTAGTTTTGGAAATGCTACGGCAAATAAATGAAGTGAATATGGAGTCCTAACGACTTTAATAGACAGACGATGTTCCACAATGTCTGCAATAAATCGAAGAGTGGTCACGCAAAAAAGACACCTGTCATTATATGGTGGGGAAAAAAAAATAAAAATTCAAATAAAAAAATAAACAGATTTAATTTTACCCAATGGTTTGAAAAACAAATGTCTTTGCAGATCCACACAGATGCCCCGCTCTATCTGATGCAACAGAGAGACACACATGCACCCACATGATAGACATACAAGTGCAGCCCATCAAAGAGCACCCACTGAAAATTCAAAGGGTGTCACGCAGTTTTTGGCAGATACCCGTCACACAGTTCTCCACGGTTCAAATCCCTCTGGGGGGGCTGGTTGCTGTCTAGAGAACGCTGTCAAGATCCCCAGATGGGAACTCTTTTTGAAAGCTGGGGTGAGACAGGGATGGAGGGGAAGAGCTCAGGTTGAGGTCGCAGATAAAGGAGTGAAGAAGAAAGACAGTAAAGGAAGAAAGGAAGGATGAGTGGGGGGGTGGGAGGGCTCAGTCTTATACATTTCATATCATGCATTTACGCATTTTTGGACAACCTTATGCTAAGGTTAGGCAAAAATGACTGAAGACAGAGCGAAAGACAGGGGATGACATGTAAAAGTCTGGTTTTCATGCCAGGATGTTGTGATTTCATGACATGTGCATAACGGTTGTTATTTCTCATCACGTGACCACCACAAGCCTCAAGACCAGTTTCAATGCTCATTGGAGTAAATTCTCTAGAACTCTACTGGAGGGATGAATGCCACTCTTCAAAAAGATATTTGCTCATCTCAGAACGTGTTTCTAATCCTCGGATTCACAATAAAAGACTTTTCAGCTATTTTGTAGCTGGATCATCCAAGATACGCTTTGATTTAAAAGTTTCAACGTGGCCTTAAAGTAGGTCTTCCATTATTCAGACGGTGGACATCACCTTTCCGGAATGAAAGAGCCGGAGAGAGAGAGGGTGTCTTTCTGATTCTGAATATATAATTCTGATCATTTTTCATTGAAGCAGGAGCTGGAGAGAGGTTATGGGATATAGTGACAAGCCAGGGGAGGGATGAAAGGAGGACTGAAGGATAGGAGGGAAATATTTATAGATTAGGGCAGACAGTAAGGAGGAGAGAAGCGATAAGACTGAATGAAAGCACAAATGGAAAACAGAGGAAAGGTCCGTTGAGGGCCTTCAGAAAAGATTTCAAAGAGCTCCGAGTGGACGGAGGATGCTGGGGAGGAGATGAAGGGACGTGTATGGGGAGGAGGCGGGAGGCAGAGATGCAGATTACGTCCATCTGTCCATACTAAGCCAGCTATATTTGAAAACATATTTTTCTTACCACTAAAACATTTTTAGTCAGCTTAGTGTGTGTCTATGTCATGGTGCCGTGGAGAAGACGAGCCCCCGGGCGCTGAGGAATTGAATGAGGGAGAAGGCAGGCGAGGGTGCAGGCTACGTTCTGGCATGAAGCGAATTAATCCCTGGAGGTCTTGCAGCCAGCTGCTGACACAGGCTGGTTTTATAGCGTGCCAGGGGGCCATAAATAAGGCATTATGGGTATGGGGGGGATGTGCTGGGCTTAAGTGTGCCACTTTAAAAGGCCCTTTTGCCATTAGTTGTGTGTCCAAGCTGTTTGAAGTGATAGACCAGGGTGTGTGCGCTTGTGTGTGGTGCGGTGACCTCACTGTGGCAGCGCTGTATTTCAAGAGGCCGGGCGAGACACAAGTCAGGAGCCCTGAGGGATCTGCCCGTCTCAAGATCACGATTCCTCCTCTTCCCCGTCTGTTGTGCTGTTAATCATATTGTAAGAGCTGGTGTATAATGGTGTCTAATGGTGGCCATCTCAGCGTGGAACAAAGCTCTTCAATCACTTGCAATGTATTTTGCATTGTATTGTGGAGGCTTGGGATGTTGAATTGATTGTGCATATTAGAACACTTTATCCGTCATTTATTAGTCTCCTACATTTTCATATCTGCTTGAGTTCCACAAATTAGACTTGAAATGTAATGTATTCTCCATTTCCCTGTCTCCCTCCTTCATCTCTCCCATCAGCTCTTCTTATTTGTTAGGCTGCCTCTCTCCCCTTGTGTCCCTTTGGGACATTTGTACTACAAGTCCACAAGACAGGACAGAAACTTCTAAAATCTACTCTAAATAATGTAGCAGCAAAGTGCAACCTGCACCAAAAAAATCAGCTAACTAAAACTGCTGTCACGGGTAACATGTATGTTTCATATGTATATTTACATGGTACACTGTATGGATTATGGCATATACAGTGCACTTCCTACATATTTACATTGTGCTTTTCAGTTGCTTTGGAGGGGATTGGTTATGGTGTATTTATTCATATACATGTACCTTGAATTTGTGTAATTTTATGTAAGGCAACAGAAAATATATTTATATCTTTAACTTGATTATAGTATATGTATCATATATTCATAGTTTATGAAGGTTTCATATATCTACATTGTTTTTGTGTGGTTTTCTGTGGTAAGGATTAGCATTTAGCTAATATATAGCTAATATATTTATATATTCCAGGCAGCTTACGGTGGGTTTTTGCTTAGAAGTTACCACAGAAAAAAAAAAGAAGAGAGAAAACAATAAAACTTTAACAATGAAGGACAAAACGCTTTCAGCAAGTTGTTTTCTGCTCTATGTACTACCTTACAAACATACTATTACAAGGCACTTCATTGACTTTCATAGGGAAATCCAGTCAAATACTGTTTTGGTATTTGTCATTTCCATGAAGAGTATGGTCCAGGAATGCTTAGCTGAGAGTGGATCAAAGCAGTATTTGCAAATACAGGGTTTGTTTAAGCCTTTTCAGGGTCAGATGGGTGGAGATTGTCACAGGACAAGGCAATCAGTGGCAATTATTGCAAAGTATCATATATCCAAGTCAATCTAGTACCCTTGTCTATGATTAACCATGTTCCTGATTTATGTGCATTGCCTTGAAGTGCTAGAATCCACTCTTCTGGTCGTCCCAACCAAGAGAAACAAACCATCTTGGAATTATTTGCAAATATACTGTTTGATCTGCAGAGAGAACCGCTTGTAGCACACTAAAGAATAAACTAGCTATTAACATATAAATACCACTTGTCATACCTTCTTCTGTGAGTGTGCGATCGCTGGGTTTTCAAGGTCCACGGAGCGTGAAAATCCACAAGATTTGACAGGATACAAGGGTTAGTTAATTCCAACATGTGTTTTATTTTTAAAAGCAAGAGTGACACAATTGCCCCCTTAAAATAACTCGGGGAACATGATAAGGGTAATAGAATCTATGTCTCTGGATTAGTGTTAGTGATGGAAGATTCACAGCCAAATCTACTGTTTTTAGAGGGATTAGCACACAAAATCTGGATGTAATACATATGGCATTAAATGTTAATATACGGAAATGCCTACTAAAAATTCATGAGCTTCCTTTTGTTGAGGATTACTTGTCACTTAATGGTACAATGTGGACTTTAAGTAAGAGACCTATAATTGGACATGCTAGTGAGCAAGAGGAGGATGTGTCTCAGGTGGGTATGCCAGAAGTTTGTAACACATTCTGGTTCAAAATATGGAAATAACAGCAGGAGATCATTTCTCATTTTCAGCCTTTTAGCTTTCGGCTTTTTCAGTCTTTTCTTCATTTGGGAGACCCTGACAATAATGTTTTTGAGTTTTTATGATTTAATGGGGAATAACTGTAAATTTGAGTTATTTAACAAAAAAAAAATCACTTCCACTTTAGAAAATTGTTTTTGAAACAATAAAACACTGACTTACAGGCTCAAAAACAAGTCTAGACCAGTAAAAGATCCAAACACGCAGCAATCTAGAGTGTAAAAATCATACCTATATTTCCCTGACAATGACAAACTACTCCTGTGGCTGAAGACTGATTGGGGAGGACAGAATATAACCCTGGAAACTCTTGATTTCCTCAGACGGCACAACTGTTGAGTCAAACGGCGATGAAAAAGGCAATTGAGAGAGAGAGAGAGAGAGAGAGAGATGGTTTCTGTGCGTGTGGTTGTCATCACTACTTCCTGAATACGGTTACGGAAATCAGATCCACAGGGAGGGGAAGGTCAGGGCAGCCCTCCCCAACCTCAGTGAGCTGAGAGTGGGCTTTGCTGCCACTGGAGCGCCCCTCGTGGGACAGATCGTTTACCCCACATTCTTTCTCATCCACACAAGCACATGTATATCTAAAGAGAAATACACAGGCTAGCAGATATGCTGTTCCTCTAATCTCTTATCAGTAAGAAACAACTGTTCAAGTTATTCCTTAAGCAAACATTACAAAGATTCACTCATTCAAGCTTTTCAAACGTGAGGATTTGCTGCTTTACTCTGTTTTAAAATTATAATAAATTAAATACTATCGGGATTTGGGCTGTTGGCTGAACAAAACAAGGAATTTGAAGGAGTCATTGTGGAGTCTGGAATATTGTGATGGGCGTTTTTCACTATTTTCTGACATTTTACTGACTAAAAAATTAGTGGCAGCCTTCTTTGTGTCCTTGAGTAAGACACTGGACCTTTGGATAAAGACCATAGATGGCTAAAACCTCAAACATCCCATGATCAAAGTGACACTTGAAAAAGCGGAGAAAAATCCCTTCTTGATGCAGTGATCTCCTGCCATTAGGACACGTCCACAGACAGTGAGCGATGAACAGCGGGGTAGCAGAATCGGCAATCAATACAAATCTACATAACGCACTCCAAATACATCGTCGATAAAGCTTCAGACGTGAGACTAAACCGCCGCCACTGTTTCATAATCTCACCCAATCGCGGCACGTCGCTGAGGTCACGCTGATCTATGCTGTCAAATTAAAAATTAAATTAAAAATTAAAAAGACTTCTTTAACCCGCAAATAAGGGGGTCCTCGCTGTGATTGGTTAAATTGATTGGCTGGTAAGCGGAGTGAGTACGAGAGTGAGTGCACTGCCGTGTTGCCGTGACATAAATCAAGTGTTAAAAGGACATTCACGGGGACTCCAGTGCATATTGATTAGTCATTATTTGTGCTAAAGGGCCTAAGGGAAAGGGGGAAGGGGTAGCAGCGAATCTATTGGCGAGGATCAATAGGTCTCGCACAGGTCTGGCTGGTCCACTACGCCACTACTCTTTCATATTCCACTAAGGCACTAGAATAAAATGACCTGGTATGACTAGTAGAGCTGCGGTCCCCAACCTGGCTGATGATTGGTCCCCAGTGATTCTTCAGATTGCTTATCGGAAAACTTTTAAAGGCCCGAAGACGAGAAACTACTCATCTACTCATCAACTACTACTACTTAACAAGTCTCAAAAAGTTGAAACTTTACTTTTCTATCTAGTTAATTACCTAGCAAAGTTGAGAGAGATTGATTCAAAGAATGGAGAACCCCATGTATAAAAACACACAGAAGAGGAAAATATATTAAGAAGACAACACGACATGGCTCATCCACAGCGAGTGGAAAACTTTCCCTCCTTCACTGCCAAGCAAGAAAGCTGTCAACGCTTCATAACTGCTTCCTTCTCCTCCACTAAACTATCACTCTCTTCCTCCCTTAATGTCTCTGGAGGCTGTTTGGAATAAAAAAAACAAAACACGAGACAACCTCTCTTCCATCTCCTTTACCCTCACATCCTCCTCCTTTTCCTCCCCCTCCATCTGCGAGAACTACGAGGCAGCAGTTTTGACACCGGTGGTCAGTCAAGGGGCAGAGGGCCACCGCTCGCAGATGTCTGGTTCTTGTCAAAACTCCTGAAGTGGACAGGATATGGAACAGGATACGTGAAGAAAGAGGGGAGGTGGTGGCCTGACGTCTTGAAAACATCAGGTAATGAGGACTAATTGAGATCCCTTTAATCTAGAATGTTTCCTTAATGTGTGTGATTTAAGGTGATTTAAGAGTCCGATTATCCATCAAAGAGATGGCAGAGCCTCCCCTGTCATCACGCAGTGATTAAATGTTGACAGGAGAAATAATGCAACTAGATTCTTGTTTATAGGAGAACAAAGAAGAGTGAATGAGGATTAAATGAATTGGATTGAAAAGGATATTTCTGTCTCTCTGGTCATCTCCCTCTCTGTCTGTCTACGTTGTAAACACACTTCAACTTAGTGTTAGTTTTCGGCGGTCAGGCCAAGATAAAAAAAAACATCACAACCCAACCACACAGCCTTTGACACAGTCATTCTTTCTTTGCGACGTGAGTCAGCTTTGTTCAATGCAAACTTAAATGTCTTAAAGCTCAAACCATGAACAACAGGAAGAGAGGGTGTGCAGCATGACATGCTACAAATCTAGACTGAACAACCTGTAAACTTGATTCTTTCTGGAAACATGAAAAGAATAAGAGCACAGAGACTCCGAGTTCACAGCTCACACACTTTCTCCATGCCTTGTCTCAAAGCTGCAACGCCAACTCCATGACGAAAACATGCCTCCTGTGTCAGTGTGCTGAACTATTAATATACTTCCTCACAATGGCAAATTTGCATAAGCAAATGAGGGCCAAAAGGAGTGATTAGGTTTTGTTCCGACAGTTATTGCTCTGGCAAATCTCCGCCCAGCAGCTGTTGGCCTCATTCACGGCACCGCTAAGTCATTTCAACGCTGCCACAAAAGGGCGATAGATCGTAGATATCGCCATTGAAATACAGAGCGTTGAAATAAAAGATCCAAACACGCAGATACACACTTTGCTACAATCCTCAGAACGAAGTCTAAAAAGAGCTTGGAGAGTCTTCTGTGGCAATCCTAATTAGTTTAATGAGTTTTTTTCTTTCTCTACCACAGTTAAATCACTGCATTTAATTAAATAAAGAAAACAACTTTTGGAGCTGTGTGTATGTGAGTGTGTGTGGGGAAGGGGGCGGGGGATAATTACACTGAAGTCGTTGAAACAGGGGGTCTCTTAATCCCAAATGCAGTTACACTTATTAAAGCGGAGAGGGAAGGGTGGGGGCTGCAAACAACAGGGGCCAAATTCAATTCAGAACAGCAGAAAAAAAACCTTGTGATTTATCTCATTGGCAACCAGTCGTCTTATTCTGCATGCAATCCCGCCAAATTAAAAAATCGGCCTTTGTGTTGGGGTATCCACTGGAGATGCACTAAAATGCTGAGTAAAAAAAAAAAGTGTTCTGCATCTCCCTGGCAATACAGTTACTACAAGAACAACCATATCTGCTCTGCACATAAATCCTCATGTGGTGACAATCAAATGAGTTTCAGAAGTCGAAAGGTTTGTAAAACTTCAAGCTGAGAAAAAGGTTCAAATGTAAAGACAGCGTTAATCTGAATTCTTTAATTAAACGTTTATTGGGAACAGTTTATGATTAGATGATTATATTGTCAACATAGAGGTAAGTTAGATGAACAATGTGTTGCCCCACCCTCTGCTCTTCTCAATGCCTTGGTTTTCTCCATTTTCCACTGTTCCTTCTTTCTAGCTTTCCCGCCCTTCCTCTCTCAACCACCCCAAACGTTCTCCTTTCTACCTCCCTCCTGGCATCTCTGCCTCCCTGCACTAAATAAAAACCAGTCGTTGTGATGCACACTGCAGCTCCTGCTGGCTGAGCTCTGCTGACAGCTTTAGAGGGACTCCCTCTATTCTCTGCCCTCCATGTGGGAAACCTGGGCCTCAGCACTGTGGGGAGCGTGCTGGGAGGAGAAATGAGCCTGGGAGGCCTGATCTCCATTTCCTGCAATCACACACAGCCGCACACATCTAGTGGCATCTACTCATGCAGCTGCAGTTATCAAATCAGCATCTCAGACTGAAAATACACAGAAAACACACACACACACACACACACAATCTTATTCAGTGGCAGATACGGGCCAAAAGGTTATTTTGGAAATGCTTTTGGTCTCTATTCTAGATAAACCGTTATGTTTGCTAACTGATATATTTCATATCAAGACAAGAAATGACCAAATAGTTTCACGTGATGAGTCCAAACAGTACATACTACACGTCCAACATACACAGCTTGTGAAAAATCTGCTTTTGGCGACTGTACTGTACCTCCTAGAGAAGCGTAAAGACATCTAATAGGATGAAGAACAATAAAAGCCCCATGTCAGATTTAAACAAAGACACAGTGGGGACACAACTGAGGTGCCAGGATTTGAGTCAGTATTTGACCAATGAGGGATGAGTGATATGAATAAATTCCTTTCCATTTTATATCACAGTACTTGTATATACTGTATTGTGACGTAGCACATTTACTGGAAATTCAATTAAGAAACTATTGATGCATAACGGTTAATCTAAGTATAGATGACATGGGTGTGTCTGTGTTTGCTTGAGTGGTACAGTAGCTCTTTGCCCTTGGCCTTGCTAGGTACAATGCCACTTATCCTAAATGGGTTTACCTACGTGTTTGCTACTGAAGTGGCACTTGTGCTGCATAAGTGAAACACTGATGAAGGCCAAACGGTCCATAACATTTTGTCTTGTTGTCTTTGAATAAACTGACTTCTTGCCGCTGCGTCTTCTGTCATTATTAGTGTCTGTTTTGGGCTAATAAATGGAATTTAATGAAAAAAACAAAACATAAACATACTTCAGCAATCCAATACTGTCATAGAGAAGTGAGTTATGTGTTGGCCTGATGGAACCAGAGGCATTATTGTTAGAAACAGCAGTTATGTGTTCTATGTATATTGTCATGTTGCCCAACCCTATTTGAATTATCAGAATTAAAAATATCCAGTCATGTAGTGGAGATTTAGATCTTCTATGTGAAGGCCACATTCGTTTTTTTCAGCATTTAGCAGATTATAGCAACTATAAGCAACTTATACTGACTACAAAAGATCTGATCTCTTTATCACCAAGCCAAGACCACAACATCCCGACAGTCGAGCCCATCCATCAAAGACCAGTTCATCCCTCTTACATTATGTGCGCACACACACACACACACACACACACACACGCAACAACATTTCCACACACAGGCTGTGTCACAGTCACACTATCTGATGAAAATTCTGTGTTGGAGAAATGACGACTGAGGCTGCGCGATTCACAGTTTTAAATTGTTCTGGCCAGGCAATCATCAAAGCATAAAAGCTCACATCCCCCTGAGGCTAACCACAACAATCCACAAGTTCACATGGTGCGTGATTCCCAGTAAAGGGCTCTGTTGCTCTGCTGTTTTGTTCGGTAGCTGTTGCTGTGCATCACATGAGAAAAAGCCTTCAGGCGAGCATCACATCTAAGCATCGGAAAAAAGGAACACGGGCCAAAAGCCTTTATAGAAGTTCACATCCAGAGCAACATTATGAGAGGGAGCAACACGACACGGAGCATTAATGGCTGCAAACGTACATCACACAAAAGAGGATTCCTAATCACCAGTGCTATATTTAATACCCCAGGGGAGTTAAGGGCACACACAACACACAAATACCAAACACTTTGCCTGCTGCATCAAAATCTCACCCTCTTTCTAACAACACCAGAGATGTATCTATGAGCTGCATCACAGACACCCCATGCTGCGCCTGCTGCTGCCATAAAAGCAGTGCTTTTCCTACAGAACGCTTTGCTATCACTAATGATTAACCAGAGCCTGGACAGCGCAGTGATTCTCACAACACTTCAGAGACAAAAAGCCGAGGATTCAATTGCTTTAATAGGCCCGGCGCCGAAACCCTCGCAGAGAACGCACCCATCAATAAATGTCACAGGCTATTTAAAGATGAGGGCCCTGATGTAATTTTTATGTGGCGTAAGAACGCGCCTTGTTGTCGAAAGGAGGGATGCAAGAGCTGCGGACGTGCTGGGAAAAATACAGAGAAGATCGAAGAGATGAATGTGTGTTTTCTGGTAATGAGCTGCAGCAGAAGAAGAGAGACGCAGAGCACAATCACAGCTAATCAAAACCCAGCAAGGCTCGCTTTTTCCAAAGGGAGGACAATCGTAAATATCTTTATTTCAAAGCGGACTCTGTGCTTCCGACGGTGTGATGAAAAAGTTTCCCCAGCTGCCCTGTGGTCTGTCATGTGCGTGTGTGTGTTTTCTCATTTCCCCTGTCTTTCCTGCAGACTCTGATCCAATAATCGTGGAGTTGAGAAGTGATGCGTCTTCTACGGCACTGCAGCGGTACGTAAGGGGACTCTGGAGGCTTGTGTCTTCGTCTACGGCGTAAATAATGGCGCAGAGTGCCGAGATCATGAAGTTTGAGCGTCTTCACCTTTTCACCCCCGCCCCGCTCCAGGTATTTTGTAAGAAAAGGAGGAGCGACAAGAAAGACAATGTTTGACGCTGGGGAGGGGAGCAGGAACATGAAGTGCATAAATACATTAATATGCACTGTTGCAGAGTGAGGAGGAACAGGAGCGTGAACATTTCAGAGAGGATGTTGCAACACGCTGCAACTCCCGGCAAAGTCTTCCGCCGCATCCCTAATGACTCAACCGTTTCATATGCATCGTCAAACAAGTCTCTCTGTTGCCTCCCATAGATTACAACCAAAGTCCCCACTTACGCTCTCCTGGAACATTGTTGTAAATGTGTGTCTGTGTTTGATATTTGTAATAAGGTCATCACGTTGTAAAGGACTCGTGAAAAGGAAAATGTGAAATCCATCCCTGAGCCACCTGAAAGTCGACCCCCAGCTATAAATCTGCCACAATGGAGGCCGCGGCGTGTTTGAGTTCAGCGACTGAGTGACTGACTGACACGAGCCATTCACGGGTTTAGAGGTAGGGGAAGGAGGTTTAACAGGGAACAGCCGGCTCTAATAAGAACCAGCAGGCTCTCAGGGTCTGTGGGTCATCGTGCTGTGATTTAAGCCTAAAAAATTGGGACATTCCAGGTAGAGCCACATTTCATCTGCACCCGCAATAATATACACAAACACGGGTACGAAAACACACAACTTTACTGTCATTCTAGCTAGACACTCAGACAAGTGACCTAGTCTCTAGTTTGACCTACCTGTCATCATCAAACTCACTCTATCCATCCTTCTTTTATCAGCACCAGACCTCTCCACTCATATGTTTATGTGTGTGATGCCATTATTCAGAGTTGGGGTCCTAAAGTCTTAAATCAAAGCGCTTATTAGATTATATATAATCGCTTGTTTTCTGACAAATATTTCTGAGTATGGCCCAGTTTAAGACGAGTGGGGGTCGGGGGTATCTGTCTCTCAGGGGAATGTAATGGTGGACATTAGAAAAAAACATTAAGTTCACATAAACACATCATTTTCACTCCTGATTAACCTCCTGATTATTCGACTTTAGTCTTTAAAATGTTTTTTTTTGAAAATATTAAAAATGACCATCAAAAACAACCCACAAACATCTTTGTTTGTTTTGTCGAAGCAACAGTCCAAAAGCCAAAGACATTCAATTTACGACGACGCAAAAAAAGAGAAAAGCAACAAATCCTCACGTCTGAAAGTGAAATCTCGGCCAGTTTTGCTCGTAAATTAACTTAAACTTAAACTTTATATCGATTGTCAAAATTATTGCGTTTTTGGATTGTCGACTGTGGACTCAAAAATACAAAAAAAATAAAACAAAAATGTGTTGCTCTTAGTGAGTTCAGACACTACTGCACAATACACTACATACATAATACATGCAAGTCAAACACACACACACACACACACACACACACATACACAGGGGAGTCCAGTCGGACAGCTGAGTGATGTAAAGTGCCATCCATGACACCAAATGTGGGTCAACAGCCTTTTAGGGTCAGACTGAGCTCTTAGCCCCGCACGCTGCTTTTGTGCTTAAACCCAAATGCCAAGAGTTCCCCACTCACACCCCCGCCTCCCCTGTCTCCCCCCTCCCACTGTGACAGACTGAATCCCATTCCCAGCGGGAGATAAAGCAGAATACGTCACGCGAGCCCTGCACCATTACCGCCACACTAATGTGCAACATACTGCATTTAAGCTCTTTTAGTAAGAATGTTGCAAATTCTTTGATCTGATGAATATTAAATACCTTAAGTGGATTCCACTGAGACGTTTGTGACATTAATGGCGGCGCTGCTTCCTGCTCTTTTGTCACTGAGGACCTGAGTTTTTAAAAGTACAACTGAAGGTTGTTGACAGTTTGAATCTTTGGTCTGGCTTGAAGAAACTGTAAATGAAAAAAACATTCTTCTTCCTTCATCAGCAGTAGAACACCAAGTTTCAAAAACAAAGTTGGCATGAATGCCTCATCAGATTTTACATAATATATATGTTGTATAAAACTAGACTGTAATCTCTTTGCTTTTATTGTTCATTCTCGTGTTTACACACAATTTAACATTTGAGAACTATGTGTGAAAGTAAAAAGTAAGTGATATGGACAAAATGAATACTGCCATAATCATCATTTCATGCGTTTGTTTGAGATCAAAAACTACAACTTTCAGAAAACGTATGTAATTTTAGACGTGTCAATCACTATATGAGAACTCAATATGAGAAACTTTGCAAGAAAATAATTACACAGAGAGAAGCTAATCATAATGAATAATTGTCCAGACTAGTAAAAGTCTGAGTTTTCCAGATTTTTTTTTAAAGGTTGGTGAGGAAAATACTTCATTATGGTATTGAACTAACGCATACTTCAACGAGGCTGACCAGGCAGCACACGACTGTGTGCTCTATGATATGGGAGCCAAAGAAGTTATGTGAGCAATACTCATCCCTGGGGTGGGCGTCTTTAAATCGAACAGAGCAGAAAGTGACACAGTTTATGAGGAGAGTCATTGAGATTATTGCGGTTCTAACAGCTTTTTGTAGGATATGACTAGTTCTCTCTCTGTTATTATTTTTTTCTAGCTAGTTTGTTTTAATCTTTATTCCTGCTTTGCAGTTGTCGTGTACTGCATGTAGCATTACTTTATTTCCTGTGTGTGACATTTGAAGAGAAGTCCACCCTGAGGGTCTTCAGATGGACAGTCAGTCTGGCTCCAAACAGGAGAGAATGACATCATCACACCATCAAACATGGTCAATACTGTGTGGAGATGGCCCTCCGACTGTCCCTGACCACACACACACACACACAGAAACATGACCCTAGAAAATGTTACTGTGACATACTAACAATACATTCTTGTTTCCATCATTTGGAAGCTGCTGACACGCTCTTCTCTCCTAATCTCCCACTGTTTGTGTGTGTGTGTGTGTGTGTGTGTGTGCTACAGTTTCCCCACTAATCACTCCTTGCTTTCTGTTGTTCAGTCTAATACCTTCCAGTGTTCCCCGGGGCTTTCCCCTGTGTCTGCGGCCTTGCGAGCCACATTACTCACAAACGGAAAGGATTCAGATAAAGTTACAGTCCCCAGAAATGAAGAAAAAACGTACATCTCTATGAGAACCAAGAGTCTCAGTAATTCAGATGTTTTGGTTTTGGTGGTTGTTTAGCGTATCTTCAATTATAATGACTATGATATATTTTGCTGTGGTTGCTGCCAAATGGAAAAAAAATCCACCGTAGAACAAATTTCTCTGGAATAAAAAGGGACGTTTTATGAAACTTTAGATTACTGTTGATCACACAAACTACTGACGTCATGCTGAACAAGAATCAGAGCCATCTCTATAGGAAATGTAGGACAGCTACTCCCGTGAACGCTTTGTAGACGCAGATTTAATTGACAGGTTTTAAGACGTTTTCTAAGCACTGCAATACTCTTTAACACATCTAATGGATTGTGGGAGCCCCTTATGACCTCTGTGGTTCATTGCACTCATTAAATGGACATTTTAATTAAAAACAATACCTATACTATAAACACGACACTAGGCAGGGTTTTATTTCTAACCTCCCCGAAACCAAAGGGGCAATTAGAATTGACATGAGGTCAGGTAGTAAAGTTCAAAGGTAGCACATTAAAGACTTTATGAACATACGACTGAGGGGAAAATATTAAGAATACGTTTTCTTTTTTCCCCTCGACTGTAAAATTGTGAATGCTGAACATCACTCCAATAATAATAACATGTTCATTTAGCTCTGATCAAACACTTAATTCGGCTTCTGATTGGGGCTCAGAGGGAGGCAATATTTAGTGCGATCACAGCAGGTGGTCTGCTATTAAAATGTTGTAGTCTCCAGCTTGAATACCCATTACATACATGTGAGACATAATCCTCGTTGTTAATATGAAGACATCAATAATGCACTTAAAGGGGAATTCTGTTATTTCATTCTCCAGCAGTGGGCTTTTAGAAATGTCCCGTTATTTTACTTAATCTGGACCTGGTTTGAATTTGGCTTACATGACATCACTAAGCTCAGTTGATTAAGATGGTTGAAATCTAGCTTTAGAGTGCTCTGGCAAATATCAACATTTGGTTTATAATTCAAGATTCTTACTGAAGGTGCAGGAAACATGAATGTTTAAAATGCTTTTAGCATGCTTTGATGACAACAAGACTGCGCTGTCGTGGAATTCCCCTTTGAGTTGCTTTGGGTCTCGAGGATTATTCAGTGTTTGTTGTATCAATATGAGAACTAATCTGTCTCAACAAAGTGGAAACACCAATAACATGCTTCACCGATTCGTGGTCCAGAAAAATAGGGAAGAATGTACAAAAAAATGAATGAATGAATTAATTTCCAGAAGTATTTGTACAGATTTGTTGGTCTTGAATGTTTGGACTGACTGCATATCTGATGTTCATTCTTGATTTTCCTTTTCCAAAATACGTAAATGACAATTAGGATTTGTGAAGAAGGATTGAAGTACTTTATAGTCATACTTCTCTAGACTTCCTGTACAACATTTAGCCTTTTTTCAATTTCAAATAAATGGTTAAATTAATATTTCTAACCACCTACACCTGCATAGTGCTGAACATTGCGAGTAAGAGCCAACTGTATATATACGTTTGATTTACAGGTCCTCCATGGATTCTAACAGGGCCAAGCCCACCTTGTTTTCAAAGTGATTTAAAACAACTCCATCTTTACGATCGTAATTAACAAGCCCTTAGAGATTTTGAAGAAACTCAAATAGTCAAAACAGTGAGCTTGGTTTTGTTCCCAGGCTGCTTTATATAAAAGCAACTTAGAGTAAGTTTGCTTGGGTTTTCATCCCCCTCTACAAGCAGAGGAGACAAACAAGCTGTGGAAGACAGGATAACAGTAACCTAAATAACTAGCGGACCAATCTGTATAAAAACCTGAATGATTCTGTTTTTTCCAATAGCGATCTAAAGCACTGTGGAAATAAAGTCTTCACCCGCCTGCTCTCCTTCCAACCCAGGAACACCCAAACGACCCCTAAAAACCCACTGAGCCGTCCTCTCCCACATCCATAAAGGATTCCCTGGGGCAGAACATATCTCCCACTGTAGCTCTTGGCCTTGATCCAGGGATTAGGAATGGAAGACGACTGGCCTGTCTCTCCTCATATATAACTGATTCCACCATATAGGAGCAGATGGCGGCGGACAGATCCTAACTTTAATATAACCTATCTCACGCTCTACACGTATGCATAATCATTTGTATACGACATGTTGATTAAATGACGGTGTCAGCCATTTTAAATTATTTCTAATGGATCTCTGGCGGGCAAAACAGCAGGGGCGAGCAACAGTGATAGAATCCACCGTCATTTCAAGCGCTTTGTATTCTGCAGATCAGCAACTGTAAAACCACAAGATCGGGTTAAAGGTAGAACTGCATACGGCAAAGTTGAAGCTAGAGCAGTAGACTTGCAAAACAACGGAAATTAAGCCAAAAAAGTGAAAAATAAGATTTGAAAGATGTCCTGAAAACAAAAGTTGAGGTAATGTGTTTCCACGGTGAAATATAGCTTCCCTAACTGTTCTATGTTATAAAGCTGTCTTGCTAGAGTCGTAGTTTTTACAGAGAAAGAACTGAACTTGATCTCAAGTTGGATGTACTGTTCATGCTGTAGAACAGAAACAGATGTCATACTGTTTGAGTTACTCTGCAGAGTGAATTATGTGACCTACATGTAGCGTCAAAAACAATACCTGTCCTTGTTTCCCCAAACCATATATATGATCGGAATTTAATGTCAGCACACGAGCAGTTGAACGCATCCTTTTAAGCGCAGAATGAACATCTGCAGCACTGCATTTCACACATCAACAGGAATCAGTTTGTCTGCCTCATCAGACACCATGAAACTCATGATCACTGATGCTTCTCCATCCTCCGCATTTGGAGGCCTGAACTCATAAACTGAGATGTGTTTAGCATCTTATAGAGAACACAGACAAGGCTGGATTTCCAACATGGCAAAGTCAGCAACTACTCCAAAACCCCCAGGATCACTGCACGTGAATTGGTTTTATGGTAGTTTCACTAAATGCAAATTTGACAGGAAGATCAACAAAGGCAGGTCCTGCATTATTAACTATTGCTGTGGCCCTGTCTTGTAAAGCAGCACCGTGTCAGTTTTTTTTTACAAATGTTTTTTTTTTTTCTGCAGGCGAAATATAATAAAACTGCCATTTTTGCCACTCTTGTTTGGTGGGGTGTCGAAAGGGATCCAACAAGAAATGTTTGCCCAGGGGCCTCGTGACATTTTAATCTGGCCATGTCCACAGATTCTTAAACCACACTCTTTAGACATGGATCTCAGATTTTCATCATGACTTCGTCTTTTACTAATTCTTTCCATGTCTAATGGCTCTCAATGGGATTCAAACCTGAAGGCAGGACAGAACAGCAACAGTTGCAGATGTAGTTCGCTTCAAAGGCTGCAGATTAGCTTGTGGATCTTCTCAGCAATCTTCTGCTGATGAGATGAGTTTTCTCAGGTGCAAATGTTCATGTATGTCTGTGTTATGTACATGTATTTAACCGGAGGCCAAATACGGTGGCAGCTGATCAAAATACTGTCCCTGTTCTCATCACCAGACTTTGGATCAGCATTCAGAGTGACAATTCCAGGCAGTCCTGATGACCCTAAAGCAGAGATGTTCCCCAAAGCTGTAGTAAGACATCCTGTTCTGCTCAGTGAGTGGTGAGAACACACATTCATATTCCGCACAGCAGCGAAAGCCAACATCTTGTCTGTTGGTCTATTCACACATTATGAGCCAGATAGTAGAGCAGCTGAGGTGCAGAAAGATGTGACAGAGCTTGATTTTTCTCAGGTCTTTAACGGTTGTGAAGAGGGGAAAAGTCACAGCTGCGAGTTCTTCCAACTCCAGGTTAGTCTGGCAGAAAATAGCAGACAGCAGAGAACAAGCAAACCACTTTTCCACACAGTTTTCCAGCTGAATAGTTCACTCTATGTACTTGGCTTTGAAATTGAATTTGTTCGACTTTGAGTCACGTAGAAAATGAAAATAAATCTTAGTTTTCAACTCTGTCTAAATGGAGAAAATTTGAAAGCTGATTCTGTAGATTCAACAACATTTTGCATGGCAACACTTTAGACATAGCTGGTCTAGATCTACAGGAAATTGAACATGAACATGACGTAATAATGTGTTCAATCATCAAACAAGGCAAACGCCTTTTAATGTGAAAACAGAGGAGATAAACATATCAGGAAACGCTTTAAGGTCAGATGTGTGGGATTACAGAAACATGGGAATGAGAGTGAAATAAACAACACGGATGATGTCTGTAGATAAGTGGATTATGGGGGATATCGAGCAGGATAGACTTCTTCCCTGTGGTGGTTATTGTCCCATCATACAATGTAAAATAGTGGCACCTACTGTTTTGCCTTAGATTTGTAAATCCAACAAAATGATGTTTAAGCTTGCTGAAGCTTTCCAGGCTTTTAAATCTCTCTGTCTTTGTACTAAACTGTAGTGTTTGTGTGCAGTTTGGATACTCTCAGAGGCCCACAAAAAGCACCAGTAAAGCCTAAAATATGGTGAAATGATAAAGGCCTTAAAATCTTTTTTTGTTTTGGGGGGAAACGGAACAAGCAGAAAACATATGATGATATATTATTGCTAATATGTTAGCAAACAAGTGCCTATTTACAGATCTAGCAGACAAAAATTAGCATTCATTTGGAGTTGGTTTTTGGCAACCTGATGAATGTAAGTTCAATGCATTTATACTCTGTCTTAAGCTCGGTTTGGTTGCTAAATCCTCCACTGTTCACCTGATAGTTGCTAGGTAGCTGTAGCTGTGGCAGGAAACCTAAAATTCTCACGTCAAGCAAACCATTTGACAAATGGAAAATATTGATTCGTGCAGCTTTGAGATGGCTTCCAGATGTTTACCTAATCTTGAGGCAATGTCCTGTAGCAAGGCACTGCGTCAAAGTATAGCTTTTTATTAGGTCATTATTTCAGTTGATGTCATGCTTATATGGTGATCACAAACTCGTGCACAGGCAACACTTCAGTGTACAAGTACTAGTCAGTTTCTGGGACAAATAATAATGAAGCTGCCATGTATTCAGGCAACAGGATACATACACAATCCACAGAAAATTGTCAGCAGGGGCCCACATCTTATTTTTGCCCTGGAGCCACCTTGCTACTTAATCCAGCCCTTGTTTCGAGCACCATCAACAGAATCTTACACATGACACGAGCTCTGTACTCACTGTGTGCAGCTGCATACCTGCCTCTACTCTATCTGTGACACACACACACACACACACACACACACACACCTTTGACTTGTCACTCTTACTCCTCCACATTTCCAGCAAATACACATGTGCATATGAACAAAAAACCAACAAACAAAGAGAAACGTAGCAAAGAACGCCACAAACACCAGCCTATTAAACAACGTGTGCACACAGGATACATGAAGTCAAGTGCAAATGCACACACACACACACACACACACACACACACACACACACACACACAGACACACACAGACACACACACCACCTTATCAGCCTGTGAAAAGCTGCAAGGCGACTGCTGCCTGTTTGTTTGTCTGCGTTGCTGTTTCTGGTGTGTTTGTGATACAACACGACCGCGTTCGCTCCCTCTGAGGCCCCTTATTCCCCCGGTGGAGATGAAATGTAATGGAGCCGATTCAATAAGAGCGCTGCCTCCTCGGGAAACGCGGAGAATCAAATCACACCAAATCCCTCAGAGCCTTCCCAGCATTCACTGCTGCCTTGTAGTTGGGAGGGAAATAAAACAATGGTGGCTAATTCACTTGGCTCTCTGCACACTTACGCTCACACAACAAGGATGGAGTGTGATGCAGCAAATGTTGAGGGCTAATAAAACAATGCAATAACATGCTGACTGCTTCTACAATATGTTTTAGGTAAATTCAGCTTATTGATTTGCAGTGAACGCCAAAGAAACAGAAATGTTTTGGATATCATCTCCTGTGACTTCATAATTTACAGTTCTTTGGGTATTTAGGAAAAATAACATGGTGACAAATGTTACCAGACGCCAACGGTACACTCCGGGACCCCAGTGAGAAATATTTTTTTAGCTGTAATGGTGGGAAAACATTGGGGGAGATAAAAACACTAAGCTTCGGACAATATTTTGCTTGGCAGGTTGAGAAGGGAGAAAGAAAGACCACGAGTGTCCCTGCAGCAAGGTTATGAGAGCCAAAACTGAAACTCTTAAAAAAAGAATGTTCCCAACCTGATACCACACCGTACCACCTCCACAATAAACCACAGAGTAACACAACTACAACATCAAGTGCTTCTGTGAAAACATGTACAACTGCCAATGTACTGTTTTGTTAAAATAGCTTCGAATATAAATAAAAAAAAAAGGCATCTAAGAAACATGTCTAATCCTGAAAGTAAATGTTACAGAGCAGACTTGAAACGAAAAAGATGAATGTTGTTTCAGGCTTGTTGCAGCAGACTGGTTGAGCCTACAGTCCTCGTGGTTATGCTCCTTAAAGCAAAGGAAACGGCAGACTGTTCCCAAAGGCTTCTGAAGATCCTTCTAGCCTCTTTAGTTGTTTTTGTTTTTAAACCTCTGCAGTTAAATTGAAATTTCTGACAGCGCTATGTTTGAAGGAAAAAGAGGCAATTAAAAATGAATTCCAATGGATATTTATGCAGCTGCTCGTGCAATGCGTCTTTTTTTCCTGTTTCCTCTTGGACGGCAATTGTACGTTTTATGGCCCCAGGAGGAACTGAGGGAATACAGTGGCGGTGCGATTCTGGTATTATCATTTGGACACTGAACAAGATTTTTGGCGTAAGGAAGTGACAGTGCCAGCGTTAAAGGATGACTTTCCTCTTGGCCAGCACAGTTTTGGATAACATGCTTCAGGAAGATCACGATGACGATGTTGATGCCTATTATCATTAGTGGCAGCAGCAGGAGTAGTGGTAACAGTGATTCATTGTCTTATTCTGATATGCAAATGTGTGCAAGCATTTTTAATTTGTTCATTATTTGTTAGTGTTTACTTTGTGTTTTCTGTTATTTTGTGTAACCTTGTTAAGAAAGGTGCTATGTGAATAAAGATTGTCATTATTATTATTTATATGTATTATACAGAAGCTTACACATCTCTCTCCCAAAGCTTTGACCCTTACAGTTTGATTCTGAGTCATAATCTTGTGACAACAAAAGAGCTATACAAACACAAATATAAATCTGTGACACTTTGAAAGCCATATCATGCTGGCTTTGTGGCATGAAATGATCATAAAATGCTGAATTAAAGATCAGTCTGCTCAATAACCACTACAGACTCAGCTAGTCATTTCCTGATTTGAATCGTGCAAAAGGCAAATCCAGCACACAGCAGCAAGCTGCCTCAAACAAAATCTAAAACTGTTTACGTTTTAACTTATCATGGCATGCCTGCCATTTTAAAAGAGAAGTGTTAGTGTAGGAACAAAATCACATTTTCCTTCACTCTCTGTTTCTATAGCAATGTTATTGCTTTGATTAAATCTCCACAATGCTTAAGCTCCGATATCAGTCCGTGCTGCCACTCGAATCCCATAATAACAAACACACCCGCTGTCAGGTGAGACTCCCACCCTCCTGTGGTTGGCATCGAAGGGTCTAATTCACTTCCTGTTCAGTAGGAGGCAGACAGGAAACAGGAAACACGCTTCCTGGTTCTCTCAGGAGCTATATTTTTCTTACGATTGGGGATCTGGGAATGTAACATAATATCTTTAAGGAGTTTATGTCCCTGGCACCTACATTGCTGTAATCAAAGCCTCCTGAAAAGAGCAAGCGTTTCAAGTTTGCGGCAGCACGGTTAGCTATGGGGAGGTGATATACAGTATTAAAAGTATAACGGCTGTGTCCATAATCACATAAAAAAAAACGTTATTTCTCAGAGCAGAAAGCCCACAAGCCCACCAAAGTCAAACAAAAGTGAGACCTGTTGATTATATTAATTGGAAAGACCAATATTACCTCAGCTCAATCTCTCTGTGGTGTAACAAAATGAAATGCAATAAAGAGTTATGTCCCTGAAGCCCAGTGGAACAGTTAGTCAAAGCCTGGAGTGCAATGAAGTGCAATGAACTACTGAAGTTGTGCGGGCGTGGATATCTATTTTAGGGCTGTAGCTGCTAAATACTTGACTAATATACACAGTATTTTTCAGACAGGGAACTAGTGAATACATCTTTGCTTGATGAACGATTTAAACTACCAAACAAGTACGAAATTGTACTAAATGAATACTATTGAAATATTTTCTGCCCGCTCGAGTAGCAGCTTTCTCGTAAAACTTACAACAAAACTTTAATATCATGATGAGCAGAATCTAAATCTTGAGTGAATTCCCTCACCTAATTAAAATAAGATTCCATATCTGTCATACTAGTATATCATCTTCTGCTGTGAATCTGCATACCTCCACACAGGACCACATCAGGGATTAAAAATATAAAATAAAAAAAAGACAGCGACAACAGCAGCATAATGAATTATGAATCACTACGAGCTACAGCACTCTTGAAGTACACACAGGCTGCTGGGGCCATCTGGGGATGCGTGAAAACCACGACTAAGACAAACCCATTCATTCAGCTGCGGATGTACTCGCCTGCACTGCCTATGTTTCTGCTTTGCTGCAGGCTTTCCTCGGTTGGCTTCAAGTTTCCCAAAACCATCTTAGGGCTACGAATCTCTCCGTTCATTGATCGAAAGGAGGATCGGGAAGCAACTCAGCACAGAACTGCTGCTGCTGACAAGATGCAGGCGTTCAGTACATTCTGGCTTTTATTTGGCTGGCTGTCACTGCAGTGGACTTTGGAGTTATAAATTTCATAATGCCACTTGGCTGCCGTATATGAATACAAAGTAGATGCACAGAAGAAAAAGGTTCTCCACGCTAGGCCAGGGTGACCAGTTTAAAATGACTGCCAGTTGCCAATTATGGATATAGAGGTCTGAAATGCTGGTAGCTCCTAGCTCTGAGGAATTCTGCCTCCACGGAAAGGCAGGGAAACGGGGGAAGTGCAACAAAGTGAAAAGGTGGCAACAAGGTGAAATCAACGAGAACGAAAGACAGAAAGAAAGAGAGGTAGAAAGGTCAAGGGAGACAGAAAGAGAGACGGATATTCAAAGGTTTCCATTCACTCACTGCCTCCCCAGAGTAATCCCACATCCCCCCCGAGAATGGTGCATTGTGTCTAGCAGTCGGCGAGCTGACATTTACCGCCTGCCTTCTGTTGCTGTGATTATTTTCTCCTACAGGTGTGATAGCCAGCCTGCTGTCTCTGCGCAATAATGCTGCCTCAGAGTTACAAGAGCCGGGAACGCGAGGCAGAATCAGGCCTGGACAAACCTTTTACTGAAATACCATGACCGGGTCGCGCTTTCTCAAAAAGGTTGCCGAACAATGAATGGCAGCCCGTCACCTGGCTTAGGCGGAAATGGAATCTGAGGGGGATTGTGACTCCAATAGAATTCCCGAGTGTTGGCAAGTAAATAACTCATTTTTCAAGGGAAAACAGAGGACATAAAGGATATTATTTGACCAAAAACAAATATGAACCAGACCGCAACTGAGGAGTCTGTAAGAATTAAAAAGATTTAATAAAAAAAAGAACAAGAAAACGTTTTTTTTTTTTTTTTTTTTAAATAGAAAAAATGCATAAACCCCCCCCCCCCCCCTACCTGTCTGCAGATGGAGGCCTGTCGTTGCGGGCCTTGCTGACTTGGGTGTAGATGGAATCTGAGTGCTGGTGCTGGTGGTGGTGGTGGTGTGGATGGATGTGGGGGTAATCGTCTCGGGGGCTGTGGGGCCGGCTGTGTCCACTGTCCACAGAGCTGTTCAGAGGGTTGATGCCTGCGTACGGGTGCTCCTCCTCAGAGGCCCTCTCCGGCGTGCGGCTTATGTCCAGGATTTCAGCGTAGTCCCGTTCCCTGGCCTGACGCTCCCTCAGCTCCCTGGTCTTGGCCTGGATCCTGATGGTGAAGATTGTAATAGACTTGTTGATACTAAAAAAATCATGGTTTTCTGGCTCAAAAGAAAACGGTGGGTCAGAAAAAGTACCATTACCATACCAGTACCATAGCCTGGGACTGCTTTTGGAAAGAACTTATGCTGTTTTTGTGCTATATTGCATTCTGTAGATTGCTATTAGGTGTTGTTTTAATGGATAATGCCATGCCAAATATGTCCATTAGTCACTCTTGTATTTATATACCAAGTACCACAATAGAATCAAGTTCAATCAAGTTCAAATTAAGTCCCTGAGTTGAGTCCCTTCATTGTAAATAATATGACAGTGTTGTATTTTAGCTTTACAAATATTTTCTGGCCAGAAAAAGTTTCATTTATTGAATTCAGCCTGAATTACTAGAGTCAAGGAACCAACGTGACATTAGACTAAAGCCCAAAGAAAAGGCAAGAGGTACTGTAACTGAGGATGCTGGTAATGTGGTAGCTTAGCTACTTAGCCAAACTGACCTTTCAAGTCCAAGCCTGGTTGCTTTGGGCCACTACAGCCCTGTTGTCAGGTCTTTAATTCACTGGAGAACCAAGGACAGACAATCCCAGCCGACCATTTTATCAATAAATGGGTTCTCTATTGAATTTCCGGGAAATTGTAAATACTAAATCACAACATACATATTTCTATCACATTATAAAATTACATAAGCCATCATAGAATTTTTTTTTTATCTAAACCAAAATGCTGTTTGCTAATATTCTAAGATTGGAAATGACACATGATCATTCTTTGCCTTTCAGGTTTTTGAGTTCAATTTGAGCTCAGATAAACTGGTGTTCTTAAGCGGTTCCAAAAACTGCTCCATGGGAACCTGAAACCTTGTTTACCTTGTCAGGTAAAACCTTTATGCTCCTAAAGCCTTGTAGTGTGTGGAGCTGAGAGACTCTGTAAATCTCAGGTGTCACATTAACAAAACACCAGACGAGCTGCAACATCTGCAAGTGATTGTTTATTGTGGCTTTTTAACTTTCCATTACAAAAGAGAGAGAAGATGTGGAGTCTATTATTTATGCTTTTCCCCCCACTGAATAATACCATAAACAACGCATAACAGTCTCTCGCCCCCACAACACCTCATACCAGGGAAGCACTTTGTATTCACAGAGTGCTGCTAATGTATAGCTACTGTGTTTTTCTCTTTCTGTCTCTCAAACACAGACACACACCTCTGACACCTCTCTGTCTCACATACAGAACAACTCAAACACACAGAAATGACACATACACTCTTTCTCTTAAGGCCATTATCTTGTGAATAACTGGCAACACCGTTTTCTACAGCAGAGGGACTACCTATCGCGCAGCCCCGTAATTACAGCCTTGCCAATTATCAGAGCTTTACAACTACCAATTATCATACTGCTCTCTTTTCTCCAGGCCCCTTTTTAATGGCAGTGGGAAAGCGAATGGGACAGACGCAGTAGTGACGAGGTAGGGGGTGCAACTTCACTCAACACTCAGCAGGCTAAAATCTGTAACGCTTCCTCCAGAAAATTTGCATGCTGTGCATAATGAAACAATAAGTCTAATAAGGGGGGCTCCCCATTGAAGGGTAAGTGCAAAATGTGGATGAAGAAAAAACAGGGAGAAATTGGTGGAAATAATTCACAACTAAAAATGAGGCTGGTAATGAACTTGATGGCTTTAACATCTCCCGATTGAATCTGGACTGGAGTACCAATCTTTAGTCCAACAACTTAACCCATGTCAGATGAAAGCTTGTGGACCTGCAAGCTGGGTCTGTACTATTCGTGGACTCAGCAATTATCTAATAGCGCAGAAGGAAGCGGGGCCCTTGAGGAATCTATCTTTAAACCCAGAGGAAAAACACTGTTTTCCATCAGAGAAAGCAGCAGCAGCAGCAGCAGCAGCAGAAGAAGAAGTGGGAGCAGCTACTGATTGTATACACAAGCGCAGTGGCTGATAAGATAAGGCCAGACATACCAATCCAGCGCCTGGCCTTCTCTGTGCAGCCCCTTCCCATAACGAGGCACTGGACGGGTCAACGGGGCCAGTCTCTGAGTGAGGAAGGATGCAGCTTTGAGCCGGTTGTGGTGTGTGAGAAAGAACACAATCTCTCAATTCTTAAGAGTTTCAGTATTGAACAAAGGGCAAAGGCAGCAACCTACATTTGTGGAGTCAAAAGAAGATCTAAAATATATATGTATATATGCTGAAGTGCAGAGATGCAACTGACAATTATTTTCAGTATCCATTAATCTGTTGATCTGTTGAAATGACTTTACAGTTAATTAGAATGATCAAAACCAAGCAAAACTATTAAGATAAATCAATTTTAAAGGTATACTCAACCAAAATTAACGTTTTAAGTATCAAACACTCATCCTGTAGGGTTACATTATTGTCATCCATTCTCAAACTACTTCTGCATCGTACTCACACACTTCTCTGCTGTCCCAAACAATTAGATTGTTCACACCTTCCATTTATCACTAGCCTGGTTAGACATTTGTCATTTACTACCTACACAAACAGACACAGTTCCTTGCTGCAAAAGTAAACAGCTAACTGTGATAGTGACAATTGCAAGCTTCATTGTCATAGTTTAGGGGGAAAATTAGTATTTAGACCATACTGAGTTAAAATGTGGACAGTGAGAAGTGCATTATGCTGCTCTATAGATATTTCTTTTGTGGTGGAACTGGGTAACCACTGGAGTCCATTGTAACTTGAGTGAATCAAGGGTGACTACAGCCGCCATCTTCCACAAAAGAGCAAGCATTTCAAAATGTTCAACTTTGCAGAGTCACCTTTAAAGCCTACAGGAAGTGAGTGTTGAGTATTCCTTTAAGACAAAATCTAAGCCTCTATCTATGTCAACACGACAAGCACTTAAAAAGCAATGTTGCAAAAATGTACAATTGTACAAATACAATTACGTTGATTGAAATGGGACAGGAAGGAAAACCACACTCGGCCTTATCATTACCCTTTCAGTCCCAAAATATTTACGTAAGGAAAACCCTGTTTTCTTTCGAACGACTAACCTTGATGAGACATGAAAACACTAGCGTGAAGGGTAAATGATAAAAATAGCAACGAGAGAAGTAGGAAAAGAGTCAGAGGTTGAACAAAAAGAGTGCAGGAGAGGGAGAGACAGCAGATAAAAGGGTATAGAAATGGCAGGATGGGACATTATGGTAGAAGAAATGTGTTTGACGAGTGACCTTTCTACCACATCAAGCCAGAACAATGGTCCATTATGTGCTATTGTACCCACTGTGTAATAAACCTTCCTCTTAGCGGTAATGCTGACACAACTGATAGACCACGGTGAAAGGCAGGAAGTACATGAAAGGAGAAGGTCCGACGGGATAAAATGGCTGCTGAAAGTGCTTTTGGATTGATAACATTGGATATCTGGAAATGTTTTATGATTGGCAACAAGTAGCTTTCGCCAGTTCTGAAGCACTTGCTATGCAAGGAAAATACTGCAAGATTTTGATCATCCATAGAAGTCCAAACCAGCTACACAGAGGGTCCATTACATTATACTGTATACATAAATCTGGACAATTTTAAGAATCTCTCATTTTTCTATGCCACTTAAATGATAGTAGTACTGAGAGGGTGTCCAGGTCAAGGGAAGTTCACTAGAACAAATTACATGATATACAGCACGCTGCCTGCTGTATAGATTGAACTTTTAACCTTTTGGGTCATATGCTTGCCTCTTAACACACTGGCGGACGTCTGCTGTATTGTATTGTACTAAGATTACATCTCTTAACTAGAGTAAAATCATTTTATCAATAGTCATGACCTGATGTCTGGAATTGAATGGTATGAATCTATATTTGTTTGGGATCCATCAAACTGAAATATATCATTATTGGCCAACGCCTCAGTTTTATTAAAGGGAAACTAAAATTTAGCACTGGTGCATTCAACGGTAGTCAAAACTTTATTCAAATTGCTGTGAATGTTTCTAATCAATGACACTATCTGATTCAGGCCAAATACATTATAATATACCATATATGCATGTTCATCTGCTCTTCAAATGACCATACATTTCCCCACACAAACATCAGTGGTTTGTTTGGTAGCGGTTAGAGATTTAAACACATGGAGGAAATCCATTCATCTAGTCAAACACAGCTGGATTAACCGTAGCCTCGGGCTGTGGCCAATCAATAGGCGCTGTGCAGCGAGGTGCCGAAGCTCCCGGCTGAACCTGAGAGCAGGCTGAGAGCAGCTTGGTGAAACACTGCTAACTGGATCATTGTTTAACACCGAAGCGGCCGCAGTCTTCCACATCCTCAGTGGGATCTCCCCGTCAATATCGGTGCATCTCAGCTGGTGTTTAAATACAACCGAGAAGCACGCTTGTGCTTTTCAGGTGCTTAGGGAGGAGGTACGCTTGGTTGGAGTGAGTCAAACACCCAACGCTGAACAAAATAATTAATGCATTGACTTAAGAATTACTGTCAGACAATCCCAAGATAGTTCCTGCTCTGTGGATGCACAGATTACCTACCTTAATTTTATCTGAGTTTTGTTTCTCGTATACCATTTTGCCTGATTTCCCTTAGCTCTTTCTTGCCCGGAGCATTCTACATGGAAAAACCATTACACACTAACAAACGAAACAGCAAATAACTGACACTTCTCAGCTCTTGCATATGCTCTGCCTCCGAGAGAAATCTGAGATAGGTGGAAACACTGAGTCTAATTCCACTTGTAATGAGAGGCGGCCCTATCTGTTACAAATGGTATTAGATCACATACTGTAGTGTGTAGTGGCTTCGAAAAGCATTCGCTCAATTTCTTTTTAACATTCTGTGGTACTGAAGGCTCAAACAAATCTGGATTCATTGAGTTTTCCGTCAATAATATACACCACATTCCCTGCAACAAGGGAAAGGGTTATTACATGGTTTGGGAAACTGCAATATTCCAAGATTGAAAAGCTTCACATCTTGTAGGGTACACAAAAAAAGATAATTCAGAATGTAACCACACAATATACAGCTGAATATTCTTCAATAAATGAAGGAAAAGGTGCATGTTATCTGTGACACACAAATACCTGCATTTTTGAAATACCACAGAGTAGTCCTGAATAGGTTGCAGTGTTGCGTCGTGATAATTAAAGCGCGCGACTTCGACATTTGAGGACGAGGAACAACAGCGAAGCCACGTATTGGATTAACATACAAAAGAACCATTCTGAACTTTTAATGATATCCAGTGTAATAACCAAATCATCTGACGTGGCATTTGCGTTAACCTTATGCCAATTAAAAATAAATACATGGCTATTATCATATTATTGGACTATCTGCTCTGCAGGCGTTAAGAAAGAATTACAAACCAAATTTTCATAACGAGCAACTGCACAGAGTAATGACTCCTGCCCCTACACCAAGAGCAGGGGAATTAATTAGCTGGCAGGGTTGTAATGGTCTTGGCATTTGTAAACCGCTGCCCCAAAAAGCTGGCACAGTGCCCGACTGACATTTAGTTTGGTGAAGAGAGAGAGAGTGATGCCGTTAGAGAGACACTTGCTGTCTTGGGGCTATTTGGTTTTGGGTCTCGATAACAGTAAAAGACTCAGAAATAATGGGTTCTCTTAACATCTACGAATGTTTTAAATGCACAAAGTCTTGATTTATTAACATATTTGCTATTGCACAAAAGCGTTTATTTACAAAGTAGAACATAACCATTTTGTTTAGTCTATAAAATGTCAAAGTGGGAATTCCTTCAGTCTGACTGTCATGCTAGATTAAAAACACTTCCTGAACTGTGGTCAGGACCTCCAAGGCCACTTGTTTCCATCGAATCTCTGTCGAAACCTCTGTCCATACTTTTGTTTACTTTTGGTCAGGGGCTGTTTTCATGGTCTAGGCCAGGACTCTTATTTCCAATTCTTATGCTACAGCATGTAATGATATCTTAGACAACTGTGCGCTTCCAGTTTGGGGAAAGCCCTTTTTTGTTTATCATGACAAAGCCCCGGAGCACAAAATGAAGTCCAAGAAGAAATATATTCTTTTTTTCATTAGTTTGGTGCGGCATTTTCACCTAACATCCCTGTTGGCCCTCACTAATGCCCCCGTGGCTGAATGGGAACAAATATGTGGACAAATGTTGTGCACATACATTTGGTCATGTAGTGTATATTAACTGATACTAGGGGGGAAAAAACATGGGAATGAGTGAACACAAACTAGATGTGAAATGAATGTTGTAGTCTACTAACTTCTGAATTTTAACTTCAATGAGCAGACAGAAGGAAAGCTGAAAGGGGTACAGGAGGAGGAGGACGACCTAGAAGCTTTAATTTGGATTTGCACTTTGTAATTATGATCAAGGCTATTCAAAACATATGAGTTTTTAGCTTAAAGACATTGTGAGTGATCCCCAAGAGAAAATGAATTATTTCTTTCATTTGGTTCACTTTGATTCATATAGCTTGGGAGAGCTGCAAAGTTACAGGTTTTTTCCCCTCTTTGATATTGGATCCCAAAGTAGCAAAGCCCATAAGAGTCCAAAGACAACCACTTCAGCACTGAGCAGAAAAACTAAATTTAACGGCATTCAGCAGGTGCTACATCACGAAGACCTTACCTCTCCTGCTCCATCCTCATCTTCATCGTCTCCTCCTCTGAAACCTGCGTCTCCTCCAGCTTCCACTTGCTGGAGCCTTTACGATCCATCTTTTCCCCCGGGCGCTCGTCCTTACGGTGTTTCCCAAACCTGGAATACAAAATCAGGCACAATTAACATCTGTTGGTACTAAGCTGTAAGGTTAACTACAATAATAATACTATGTTTTTGTTATTTCTTTGTTTTATCTGTTGTAATCAAATGATTCTTCCCAAATCACTGGTGTAGTTGCATGAGCAGATCAATTCCCTCCCAGGTTGAAGAAATGGATCAGAGTAGATGGAAAGTCTAAGGTCACAGAGCCATTTCAAGGACACCTTTTAAATAATTTAAAACAAAGATATTCAACTCTTATGCCTTAAAATGAACCAGCAGGTATGCTCATAAAATATGTGATATTTCTCTCCACTACCGCTGCCCTCCACAGCCTCCACAGTAACTCACAGTCAACTAATCTGACTGAAGATGTTTGTATGTCTGTGATGACAGAAACACCAGTCGATCAAGCCCTCAAATGAACCATTTGAAAAGTACTTCTCACAAGTTAAAACCCAATTCAGTTCGTTTAATGTTGGCGAGTGGTAAACCCGGATGGCGTGGGCGCGGCCCATCACAGTGATCATATTCATAGGGAGGGAGTGACGCTTAACGAAACAGGAGCCATTGCAGAGATATTTCAGCTTGATTGACTCAGTATAAAGCTGCAGCCTGTTGAAGAAATGACTTTGGCACCGCGCTCGCTTCCACAATGAACCTCTGTGATTATTCACAGGGAAATTGGTCTGCAGAGAATATCTACGACTTCTAAAGAGACAACGCTGAGAGAAACCAAAGAGGTGTGTGCGTTAATGAAAGAGACAGAAGATGGTGAACAAGAGAGGAAAAAATGAACACACGCAGAGAAACTCAATGAAACATTAAGACCGGAAACTAAACTACAGTGAAGAATACAAAACAACCCCAAGATGTGTGTGAGAGAGAGAAAGCGACTGAAGAAAGGGAGACAAAGTAAGATGAAAAATAAGAGAAAGATAAAAAGAAAGTGAAGGAAAGAGAAATTGACAGGATCAAAGGCAAACCAAAGAAATGAAAATCCCCAAAGTGGAGCGTGAGTGAGTTTAAGAGTCAAAGAGAAAGAGTGTAAACTGCCTGAATAAAAAAAGAACTGAGATGTGATGTGTGCCAATGTGTGCATGGAAAGCAGTACAGAAGAAAGAGAATTGAAAAGAAGGGAAATAAAGTAAAATCAATGAAGGAAACACAGGAAGAAAGAACAAAACAAGCGAATGAATCTGCAGAGAAAACCCAGTGGTGTGAGTGTGTCGGTGTGAGAGAAACACTAAGACACAAAACAGAAAAAAGAAAACAACACTGACTGGGAAAAAAATGAATGGAAAAAAATGTGAAAAAAAACTAAATAAAATGAAATCTAAATGAATTTGTGGGCGAGAAAAAAAAGAGAAATGAGAAGAAACCTACAACTTACAAGCGAATGGATCAAATTCTCTGACTGGCAGCATTTTGGACAAAAGCCCAAAAAACAACAGAAAGGCAGCACGAGCAGAACACGTCCCGCATTGCTTTGGCATCACTTTGAACCAAGAGGAGTGAACACACTCAGCGCATGCGGCACACAGATGCTACCCAGAGGTTCAGCGTCTGGTCTTTTTGTTGCCAGCCATGTGTAAATATGCACGGCAGACATTCGATGGCTACTGCTGAATCATGACATGTGCTGGTGATTTGTCAAATCTGTGTGAACTTTATCCAATGACTGTCAAAATGATTAATCACATAAAAAAAAACACTTTTCATTTTTAAAATAACCTTTAAAAAAAAGTGGGGTTCTGGTAGCCAAGAGGATGAAGACAACAACAACGTGATCGCAACACACCTGATTCAAGTCTGGCTGTTACATTTTGTCCCCCTCTCCCATGCATAATATGTAGTCTTTGTGTTTACATTAAATGTGCATGTCGTGACCCAGGGGTATTTACGATGCGCTGTGATAATGACATTGTTCACTTTACAATTCAGAATGGCTCCTAGTTTGTCCATCGGAAGAACTCCAATGGTGCAATGATATATGTGCAATATGAAATATGTATTAAAAATCTCATTTGATCAACTGCTGAAGTGTCATGAGAAGTAGAAGCCCCCAAACGACAACAAATAGTGATGTTGAGATGGGAATGGGCAGGAGAAACCGCAGTAAACATGAGGGGGTGGGGGGTGCTGGGGGCTTGGAGACTAAGGTCCATTACCTGATTAATTCAACTGCGGCTGCCTGAAATGCTCAGAGTGACGGCTCGCTGCTAATGCTAAGAGCAGGAGTGATGTATCACGGTGAGAGACGGTTGACACTTTCTTTCTCCACACCACTAACTTTCATTAACAGCCCCCTAAAAGACAGCCTAACTCTCCTTGTCACACACACATACACAAACACTAAGATTTATGACTGAATGGTAAAACTTTGAAGAGGAGACGGAGTATTATCCATGACACCGGGCCGTTTAATAATCTTATATTCCAGGCACAGTTAGGCCCGCCTCGTCTTGTGAGCCCGATGCCATCGATAAAGAGGCTTTGACGCGTTTCTGTGGTTTGAAAAGACAACTTCAAAATGTCAAGGATTCAGCTAATTCAATTCAGCAGACCACCCGTGTGTCACTGCTAATCCTTTTAACAGCACAAAAAGTGAAAACAAGTCTGGTGGGCAAGTCTGGTTTGGGTGGCATATTGGATATGCAGCACTGAAATGTCAGTAAAGCGTGGGGCAGTCGGTACATCAAAAAGTGGTGAATGAGGATAAAGTCAGGACTTAATGTCACAAAAATATGATGACAGCATGATGGCATCCATGAAAACGTCAAAAATGTCAGTGATAATCCAAAAATGTTGGTCCTACCTCTATCCACCATTGGATAAATCTGACACCTAATATTACAAATTCACTGCTCGGAGAAAAGTATTGACTCTATTTGCCGCCATCCCATGACATGTTGTTTCTTCATCTTTGACAAACAACATTGAAATGTTCAAAATTGAAGGAGTCCTTCTGATCAATGTAACTTTAGTGATCACCTGACTCAGTCTGGCTCAGCTGTTCTTTGTGATTATTTTGAACACAGAATACTAGCATGTTAGCATGCTAATATGCTATTATTTGTGAGTTAGCAAGCTAAGAAGATTGTGTGCTAAACTTCATAGACAAGACAGTGAATACAACATTATCAGCAGTTTGTAAACCTACAAACCTATTAGCATCTTATCTCACACCATGCTCTATTCTGTCCGCTTGAACAGAGCGAGACGCGTGAATGTCCCACCATCCACGACAAACCTCTACTAAAAAAAACGTGTTTCTGAGAAAACGCATCGGCAGACGGCGAGAATGGTCAAAAACAATCCTCGCAGGGCTTCTTCTGCAACACATCATGAAGCTTGTCACAGCGTGAGCCTTTTCTAAGTTCAGACTTGTTCACTTGTTCATGACAAGAACACACACACACACACACACACACACACACACACACACACACACACACTAAAACCACTGCAAAATTAGCGTAGCCCTTGAATTTCTGGGCAAGAACCATCTTTGCTGGTGCCAAGCTAACAGACTGGGTGATGCTTCTGAGTCCAAGTGATGATCAGAGAGTGAGAGTGAGAGAGAAAGAGAGAGAGAGAGTGAGTGAGTGTGAGAGAGAGAGCGAGAGAGAGAGGGAGAGAGAGACAGAGAGAGAGAGAGTGAGAGAGAGAGAGAGAGAGAGAGAGAGAGAGAGAGAGAGAGAGATGGATACAGAGTTGGCAGGCTGCGGTGTTGGCAGGGGTTGATGGTAATGAGGCTTTGATTGGGACTGAGTGTGAGGCCTTCGAGACATGAGAGGGTCAGTCAGTGGCAGCTCTGTTGATCACACACACACATGCGCGCGTGCACACACACACACACACACACACACAAACACACACTCTGACTTCTACAGGCCTCCCACTCCTGATCCACCCCTCCTACATGCAAACACACATCAAAGTACAAGCCCCCCTGACACTCCTGCACCAAAAGCCTTCACTCACTCATTCACGCACACACACACACACACACACACACTCGCTCAATAACATGACGCTCATCGGCAGCTCTTGACGTTCTGTAAAGCCACTCAGGGGAACTAAGTCGCTCACATCACATTTGGTAGTGTGATAGGGCTGCACTTTTATACGCTTTTAAAAAACAGTACCATGGTTCTTGACACACACACACCCCCCCCTCTGTGGTTTGGGCCAACACACATTTGCATTCTGTTTCATCATGACATGTTGACACTAACACAAGCGAAACATGTAAATTCTGCTAAATTATTTCCCCCCTTTCCCTTTCCAATAACACATTTGCTGCTCAGTGCTCACTGCTGCGGTAAACTGTAGCTCCCGCACATCACCTGTCAATCAAACAATGTGGGTGTTACAAGAATGTGCTTCCCTTTGGATTTTCTAACTTCACTCTGTTCTTGGTTCAGATTTGGAAACTTCCTATGAGGTAATCTACCTAGTTCTTTTTCTACTTGAACAGCAAACAGTAATGTAAATAATACAACAGTTTAAGGAATATGCACCTAGTGTGTCCTGGGGCAAAAATGGCCTGCTGGGACCCTATTAAACCCCATGTTGTACACTGTGTGCAGTCTTTCTATGCGAGAATACTTCCTGGCCAGGTTTCCAGGTTTGCTGTGAGGCAGTTTGATAAGACACAAAGAAGTTTACCAATATGTAAATGAAAGGAAAGGGACCCTCCTTAACATAGGACGTCATGTTTAGGTAATAAAGCAGGACCTAGCCTAGTCAATCATCATTACATCAAGGTCTATTCCTATTCCATTCTGTTCCACTAGGAATAATTATAAATAAGTAAAAAAAAAAACTACATAGATATTTAAAAAAAAGTACAGATTATTTTACATATATTGACAGTGCAGGGTTTAAAACAAACAATCTTAATAATCATTTGTTTCACTAAATCTCATAAAATGTATTAATCTATTAGTCTTGTGTTTGTTCTTAACAAACGTTAAAATATTGACTGCATCACTTCCTGTGTGCCAGAGGAGTTTCTCTGGTTCAAATCTACCTCACGTCGTGTGTTCAGATAAGAAAACGTTGAAGCTTTCATGAGTTAATATGAATCACAAGTGTGCTGTGTCAACACTGAAATAAACATTGGGTGGATTATTCCTTTAAATTGAGTATGTGGTCCAGACTAGACATACAGATGGGTTGAATATATATCTCACATCATTATTGTGGAGCACACAGCTGTCTCTGCCAGCAAACACTGGGCGCGGATCAAACGGGCAGTCAGACAGAGTTTTAATGGAGCAGATCTGATGTGGCCAATATTGAGCCAATCAGGGCGCCGTAACACTGATGTTCTGACAATACACACCGATCGTTATCATCTGGAAGGAGGAGATGAAAAGTGGATTTTAGACAAAAGGTTACTGCAGTGTGCGTTTGTAAACTGAGTGGCCTATGTGATGTATGCAGTTTGTGCACTTCACAGAATCCTCCTGTCTGTGTGAGTGTGAACTGTGCCTGCATGTACGAGTTTGTAGTATTTGTCCATGTGCATCCCGCTGATTACTCCATTGTGTGTGTGTGTGTGTGTCCCAGCTCTTCTAGAAGTAAGTCGTTTGAAGCGGCCCCACCTGTTTGACACAGAGCTCTGCTGGCTTCAACCCTACCGCACCCCTGAGGGCCAAATAGCTCAATTTCAGCCCCTGACAGGCCAGCCCATCGCTCCCATTCACCAACAATGTCTCTCTTACTGTCCTCATTGTTTTGTGTGGACCCATTTTCATTCACCGCTCTCCCCTTTTTCCTGCCACACGTACTATTCCTCCATCTTGAAAGATACGTTCAATAAAAAGTCTTACAGTAGATGTATTTAAGGGCTTATGGATAAATATCAATTTTAGAGGTTGTGTATGTTCACTTATTAGTGATACCGAATGTTTATTTTTTACATTCAGTTTAGACATGTTGATGTAATTGTAGGCTCAACCTGGGATTCACACCAGTGAGTTGAAGTCTATATATGGACCTGGTCAAAATAGCAAAATAGCTGTAACTCTCCTGTAAATATTTTTTGGGGAGCATCAGTTCAGTATGTGGGTGCTCCTTTCAATTGACAACAAAGATTACATTATAGAGATTATTTTGTCTATTTCCAAGGTCAAGAATAAACCTTTACACTCAAATGTGGCATTAGTTTAAAATAAGTTTAATCCATGAGCATTTTAACATCTCTATCTCTCTTTCCCTTACAAAGGCATTAGACCTCAATCAGTCTCCGTCATTCAGTTTCTGTCTCCAACAATATTTCTTTGTTTTTCTTTCACTACCCATTGCACCCACCAGCATCTCCCTTTCTTCCATCTTTTCTTTCTCTCTCCATCTCTGTGGATCTCATTACCATCCTCTCTCAGACTAGAGTCCCTGTTTTCCCTTCCCTGTCACCGCCACTTTAGCTAATATGATATACACATATATTACTGGCTGGGCCCAGAGGCTTCTCAGACGATGAGATGGAGGGAGAGCAGGCCAAATGAGGTGGGCTCCAATGGTAAAGGGGATGGAGAAAGGGGAGGAAATGTATAGACTATACACTAAAGGGATGTGTGTGTATGTTTGTAATGGATAGAATTTCTGTCAGTTTAGCTATAAGGGATTGTTTGACAGGTAAAATGTTAGCGGCTGCAGAGAAAGAATTCATAACAGGAAAATAAACCACAAAGGTCAAGTTGTCGGGGAGTCTAATTAGTGTTTCCTCACACTCTTCACTGTCTGCGGCTCCATCGCACAGGCCTGTTCATCTGTCTCACTCACAGAACAAATCATATAGCTCCTTCAGGTGCAGCCCAGCCTTCCAAAAGTGTTATTAAATGTTATATCAGTTTAAAAAATATTACAGGTTGTCCAAAACTGGTCATTTAAGGGTCTCTTTTTTTCAGTCAGGAAGACAGCTTTTAGCAGTAGATATTGATCAGTGTGGCTTGGAAAGATGTACTGATATTGAACACATCTCACTCCTCTGATTAGGAGTACACATATATGTATAGTATATAGTGTATAGTGTATATATCTAGTTTAGGGCAGTTTTGTGCAACATTGCGCAATGTGCAGATAATACAGCAAAAGTGTATTTAAGTACCCAAACTAGAGGGGAAAGGTTTTTGTGAAAGTGAATGAGTACAACCAAAATGCCTTTCAGTCAGAAGGACGTTGCTACCAATCCGTGCATATTTTAAGAGCCTAAATAAAATTGACATTAAACATGAAGAAATACATTAAAAAAATATAATTCAACTGCTTTTGTGAGGTCTCGTGTTGCTTGCTGCTTTGTAACAGGCTGGTTTCATTTTCACAAGACCTTTTTTTCCAGTCCTACCTGAACATGTCCCCAAGTCCTTTCAGCATGCCCTTCTTGGCTTTTCCCTTGTCTTTCTCCTTCCCTCCATCCTGCTTCTTCTTCTCCTTCCCTCCCTTGTCTTTGTCTTTCTTCTTCTCCTCTTTGGTTCGATTTGTGCCGTTGACCAGGGGTTTCTCAGAGCCGGACAGCGGGGTCTGGTCGGCCACCGTGGACACAGAGTCTCTCCCTGATCGGGAACTCTCCTCTGTGTCCTCCTCCACTGGGGAGAGGGAAAGACATGAAATAAGAGGGACAGAGGTGGAAACATGGCGGAGAATGGAGAACAATGAACAGTTAATTTTAAGTAGAACTTTAACAAATATGAAACTTAAGTGCCAAAAGGAGCCTAATGCAATTTAATTACATATTACAAGTGATTGAAGAGCTCTGTGTATTTCTACAATGAAATAATAATCAGTATAGACCATTAGACACAGACTCTTATACATTAATTACTATTTAGCATGTCACTCTAACAAAATATAAGATCAACTTCAGATAACTTCAGAAACTTTTCTTTAGTGGCATGAAAGTTTAAGATACCAGCACACTGCTGTCTCATTCCCAGTTTGTATTTAATTTAATAAGGACATGATGTTTAAGTGAGGGGAAAAAAAAAGAGAAGGAACAAGACCTGAATACGACCATCTGTGTTTGAAACGTTTTAAGTCATGTCCACATAAAAAGAAATGAGAAATCAGGAACGAGACAGTGTTGTGTGGCGTCTTGGTGATTATACCTATGAAAATTATTTTAAGTCACGTTACATTTTGCGTTATTCACATTTATAGAATTCAGTTAACCAAAGAAAGACGGCAGCTTAATGCGCAACCTGTTTCCAGACATCACAGAACCCATTCTGACTCATCCTCTTTAAGATGCCTCATGTTGACAGTGTGATGACATGTGATGCAGTAGATAGTTACATCCTCAGACAGCGATATGCCATTGCCACACGCGGAGATACAATCAGCTGCCAGATATTGAGCATTAGTCAGAATGCTGTCACTCCCATGCACGAGTACAGAAGCCACATCCAGGTTTTAGTGGCCGACACATTATCAGTTTCAACATCAATCCTTGTTATTGATTACCATTGTTTTGTCAGTGTTATTTAGTGTCATCTCAGAAACCCATAATGCAATGTCTCTGAAGTCATCATTGAACAATTTCATATTTCAGACATGTTCCAGAAGCTATAGAGTGACTGAGGTTGAAGTTCTCCCAGCTGCCCGTGGATATAACAGTCGGCCGTTGCGGGATCAAACCTGTGAAGTTTCAAAAACAGAACAGTCTTGTAAACTGTTGGCTCATTTGCAAACAGGGGATATCTTACATGTCTCCATGCCCTCATCGTCTTCTTCCGTCGCAGCTGGTCGGTCATAGGATTTGTCGATGGCTGCTCTGAAGCTTTCGTTGCAGCCCCGCCCCCTGATGATACGGGGGCGTGGCCTGTGGAAGGGGAGGTCCCCATTGAGGGTTACCTCGGCAACAGCTGTCTGGAGGCTCTCGAGAGAACTGGACTTCTTTAAGCCCAGTGACGGTCCCACATCCTTTGTGGAAGAGCCTGATGGGAGGATACAGAAGTATGTACTGTAGGAAAATGCTGTTACTGTGGTAACCAATGACAAACTGTCCATTTCTATTCTACACCAATTTCAGCTAATCAGCAACCAGATCACTCTTATTAACTTCAAACAGCTGAGAAGGGAGGCTAATATAAGGTTTCTCAAACAATGCCTCATGCGGATGGAGCAGAAATACGTCCCGCAGTAGTTCAGCTAGAATGCTGTCAGATGATGCCTTCAGTGGCTAAATACCATTTAAATAACACCAACAAGTCAGAATCTCACTTTTGTTCCATTCAATTCTGATTTTATTCTATTTTTTCCTTAACATAACACTTGTCCCCATCACATCTTTTACTACAGTACTAAAAAACAAAATCTAACCAGAATCAATATGTACACATTGACCTTGGTTGTAATGAAAGCTGTGCTAAACCATTCTCAAGGATAAAGGATGATGTAGTGCAAGAGAAGCAACATTATCATGAGAGTTATGTTACAATATGACTTAACAGGATGATTTAAGAGGATGGATCGAGAGGATGAGAGAGACTTTTTCCTGACTAAGCAATGTGACACATTATTTCACAACAAGCCACTTCTTGCCAACTCCAAATGACCAACAACGAAAGCTGTCCAAGAATGACCTCAGAGTCTCCACTGTTGAGTAATTTTAGTACATTTTATTGTGGTGGATTCTGGGATTTGCTCCAGCCGGCCTCAACATGACCCTCAAGGTGAACGTCCACTGAAAATGTCATTAGCACACGCAGCAAGTGTGATGACAACAACAACAACACCGAACCTGGAAACAAACCACGTCATTCTCAGGCTGCATTCAAACTTTATTATGTTCCCTTTTTATCTTTCTCTTACTTGCAGTTACACATTTCTAGCCAATAATAACACAAGTACAAGACCTGCTCTGTTGTGCAGAAATGTATCAGTAATGACACACTCACCCTTCACTGACCTGTTGGTCTCAACAAGGACGTAAACAGCTCTGGTGGAGCATCTCTGCAAGAAACACCTGGTCTACTCGAACATGCCTAACCTCAGAGGACCAACAACACACTGTATTTAAACCTGGATACTGTTTGTTTCACCAAGAAGGAAACAGATTGATTGTGTGTGTGTGTGTGTGTGTGTGTGTGTGTGTGTGTGTGTGTGTGTGTGTGATGTGGCTCTGAATGAAAATAACCATCAGCAAAATAGGAGAAACATGACAGTTTAATTAAACTAAGACTATTTGTACAGTGGTGCAGGCATCATTTTTGTTCCCATACGGCACCTTTCACAGGCTGAGAATGTGTGCGGTGCCAAATAAATGTAAGAAGATAAGGTGAGGAGGTACGGAGGTAAATGGAGGAGTCCTAATCCCCTGGGTGGTGTCACTTTAGAACTACTGTAGCAGAAGGCTGCAAAATACACAAGGCCTGACAGATTAACATGGGGTGCCATGAGGGAGGAGAGGGAATGAAAGAGAGAGAGAGAGAGATAGGGAGGAAGGAGAGAGGGAGGAGGAGGAGGAGGAGAAGTACACAAAGTTTGGAGTGAAAGGGGGGGTGAGTAAGGAAGGAGAAGACTGAAAGGACTAAACTGAAACAGAAAAGAATGAAATTGAAATAGAAGAGAGGTGAAAAAGAGTATACAAAGACGACCTAGTGCACCATTTGTATATTAATCCACGGCTGGAAACAGCCCCCAACAAATGCACCAGCAGTGACCAGCTGTTTTAAGAAATCACTGTGCCTTTTTTTAAAAAATGATATAAATTAGACATTTTTATAGATTTGCGCCTTCAGCAGGAGCAAAGGTAGCGTGTTTAGTCACATTATGTTTACTGGACTGGCTGGTTTTTGTCAATTCAATTATTATTCCAAGCATTGTGGACTTGGCTTTCTTGAAACAAAGTAAAAATGTTCATACAGTCAATTAGGGTAAAATATATTGAAATTTATTCAAATGACCTGCCAGAGCTGCAGAATAATTTCAAATAGCAAGTCTGGAAACAAGCTAAAACAATTTGAGAAGCCAAGCTTCTTGTTTACAGTGAGACTGACCGAAAAAAAGAATAAAGACAGAGAGAAAAAAAAAAAATAGAAATGGAAAATTGAATACATGCAGAGTGAACAAGCTAGTGGGGTTGGCAGCCTCCCATTCATTCTCATCAGCCTGTCCTGTTCCCTTAACGTCTCACTGAGAGCCGGGCTGATAGGCTTTTCACGCTGCACACCCACTTTATTTAAAGGCTTTGCCCAGCGCCATTCACTACAGTCACACTTCAGCGGCAGACTTAAAAAAAGGATAATTTACACTGTGTTGGAGATCTGACAAATGGCATTTAGTCACAAACATGAAAAACTTTTTTTTAAAAGAGATTTTTGTGAAATATTGTTCTGTTCAGTCGGGCCTTCGTGGCCATAGAGAGTGTATGAAAAAGGGAAACATTATGCTCATTTTATTTTACCTTTCTTTTTTTGGGGGTAAAACATGCCAAATTGCAAATAATCAGGTCCATGCAGTCTCTGACAGAAATTTAAAAAGACAGATAAATGGATTATTTCAAATCTGGCAACCAGTCAGTCAGTTCTGAATAATCTGTGTCAGTGTGTTTGGACAGAGTGACACTCCTACTCATCTGCAGATAAACATGATCCCAACAAGTTAAGCAGTGACAGGCTTACAATAACAAATACAGAGCTATCGTGTAGCAGCTGGGACAAGGAGCGGTCAGATTGGTGTTGACACCAGACGCACCTGGAACTGGCAACAGCAGGGTTATTGATTTAGTCTGCATCAAGTAAATCATCTATCACTTGATGTCACTGCTTCTGTCATCTCTGTATAGTCCTCTATGTGAAAGCACACTAACTGAAGTTGGTTTGTCCCTAATGGGGTATTTTTTTCTCTGAAAAAGTGACACAAACACCACAAAATGAAAAGAAAAGTCAGGTAGTTGGGAAGTGAAACAGGTTGATCCAAACTTTCACACAATTCCAGTTACCTGGCTTTTACCTAAATTACTATGCTGGAAAAAGTCTTGGAAGACGGTAACCACAGAATCCAGTTAACCAAACATTTTACTTTAGTCGAAATCTTTTGTTTTTCTATATCTGTCTATTGGTCCGTGTTACGGTGATTCCTGATTGGAGGTCAATATCATGTGTCACAACATTTCTGCTTGACAGTTTAAAGGGCCACTCCCCACCTACTGAGCAACACTAATCCCCAACAAGATAGCACTGAGTCCCATTTCAGGAATAGCAAATGATGAACTCCAGGATGTATTTCCTACTTCAAAATGAACAGAAATGGACTCGTAATGTGAACTTTAAAGGGATCACTCGCAGGACTCATTCTCACAGGGATTTATGACGCATGAAAAAAGTTCATCAAAGTCGACATGAAGTTCTGGACACTGCCAACAGTCCTGCGTTGTCCTCCATCACTGAAGTGTCCTCGTCTAACATGTGGCAGCGGCCTGTGTCAATAAACTCCTCAGCCAATCACAGCTCGGGAGATGAGGGCTACTATATCTCGTCTCTCAGAGCTGTCACAGTCTTTGGTTTCAGCAGGATGGTTGTGTTTTGGCTTTGGTAAATGGACCATGGATCATTTATACTTACTGGAGAGTGGAGAGAAAGTTGGTAAAGTGACACCAGGGGCCCACAAAGTGAAAATAAACTCAGGACACTTAAAAAACAGGGTGAAATCTATTAGCCCGCAACATTGGGGAGTTTGAATGGGTATTAGATTCCAAAGTAGAAAAAAAACTCCTTTTGTCACAATGTTCACACTAAATATCCACCTCAACAATGACTACAATCAGTATCGGCTAAAAAATCTGCCGGTGTAATGAGATCATCTCAGAATTTCAATGTGAAGGCAGATCACTCTAATTCAGATAAAACAATGGGTCTTAATTAAAGAACATTCTTTGATTCGCAGTGAAGGAAACTTGATTATCCCCAGAAACAAGTGCTCTCACATCAGTTCCACATTTTCTCATGAGTTTGATTAACAGCAATGATGAAACTAGTTTCCTCTTAAGTCTCAGATGGAAAGGAAGTAAAAGAGATCAAACGTATCACTACCTGTTTGTCTAACTGTTCACTCATTAGTACCCTTTCACAACATCAACTCTAACTAGTGCTCAAACAATTAGACAATTAAAAACCCAATAAACTAATCCATATTGTGAGTCAATTAATTACTTGATGGAGACAAAATGATTTGACAACAATTTTGCTTCTCCATTAATCATCATTTATCAAACAGAAAACGCCTGATGTGCTGAATACTGAACGCCTTTGGGGTTTTTTTTTAACTGTTATTTAAACAAAATCAGCAAGTGAAAGAAAAACACCTCGACCTCTGGTTATTAGCAATTAACGCTACTTCTGGGTTTTGATACTTGATGGGTTTTAAGAAGCAGCGCACGCTAAGTTGTTAACTTTTCCCATTTGTTGTCACATTACGCAATAGTTCAGCTGACTCATCTGTTGCCACCGTTTGGCAGATACACCTTTTAAAAAAGGCAACACACAATCTCTTCCTTGCCGACTCATGATATCACAACATGACAGAAAGTTGGAAACAATCTCCGCTCCATCTCATGGTTGCCCACGCACTGTTAAAAGGTTTCGACAAAAGTATTAAAATACTGATCAAAGTATCCGTTCGTGATTTTCCACAAGACCTCTTTCGGTCCTCTTTTCACACATTTTCTCTGTCTTCACACCTCATTATTGAGCGAGAGTTCGAGCCATTACCTACACGTTACTGTAAACAGCACCACGACAGCTTCGATCTTACACTCTGAACCTCTCATCTCCCTGTTTCTCCTCCTCTACACGTCTTTCTTCAGTGGGATCTGTCCTTTTGTCCAAGTCCCTGATACCAGAGGCAGGCCTTCTATTCAGTCTTGGCGACAGAGAAAATACACAAGACATGACAATGACGGATGATTCGCTGTCAGTTCGCTGCCTTAACCAAGGACAGAGTGCTCTTTCTGCTCTCGCTCTCCTCGCGCACACACACACGTTCACTCCTGACACACACACAAAACAATTAGTGCTACAGCTGCATCTGAGGCAAAAGGGAGAAAATGAAATCTGTAGTCACCCGACTGCTTTCACAACCATGTTCAGCAGCGACCTCAAACTGTGGCGAAGACTGCAAGTCTTCACTCTGCAGACTGACAAATGTGTCTTGTCAAGAGCGAGCCAAACAGCAAACACAAGGAACACTACACAAATGCATAAAGAGCAGAGCGGTGGATAACCCTTCTGAGACATAATCTGCAAGTTAGCCACTGAATTTATATTTTGTAGATCAATATGTGCAATTTAATGCCTGTCATTGTTGTTCCTGTATAATTTGTGTCACGTCCTGTACCAGTTATGAATCGATCTGCTCTGCAAAGCCACAGAGACGGGTTGCAGTTCATTTACAATTCTTGGCACGGAAACGTCGTCTAACTCTGGTTCACCTCTGCAGCTACAAGTGTTTCCCAGAGTTTTATAATATGTCATGAAGTAAATACACACCAATCCTCTTTCATTCTTTCAATACAAAGAGTAAATGAAGAAAACATAAACTGCAGAGGTAGATATGAGATGATATGAAGGACCTGGGATAGACAGGTATAAACTGGTTTTGACCAAGTGAACACAAAAACTGACTGCCTACATTGATGAAGAACAGGTAAAATTGTGTTTCCTACATCTATATGTAAATAGATTTTATGAAACTATGTCCATGTTTGATTCGTTAGAAAGGTGCTGAAGTTAAATTGGAGGAATGTTTTGCAGACTAGCTTATATATATATATATATATATATTTATTTGAAATGTATTCACAAAAATACTACACTTGTAAATAGGCCTATATTGAAGACAGGGTTATATTTCTAATTTCCCCAATTTCATAGATTTTTTACTTTTTAATAGTCTAATTAATTCCAAATGGTGCTACTTTGTCGTTTTTTCGATCGCTGTTAAGTTACTGTCAATGAAACTTTATTTGACGATTTACAGCGTATAAGTCGGCAAAGAATGTGCTAAATGTGATCGAATAATAAAATATAATGCGGTGTAACATCACAAAACAACAATACTTCCCGGATGAATCAGATCTCTTAGTCAAATACCACTTCTACCCCTCAGTCCCAGGCCTTAGTTATGCACCTTGAGAAGAAAAAGTGATGGTGATGCTGGCGAAGGTAAGTTTTCCATTCTACCTTTCAGTGCACCGGTCCTTACCTGCGTTGGTCTCGGGACGGGGGGTGAGGTTAATCTCGTCGGCTACTGTTAAAGGAAGGGGAAGGAAAGAGGGAGGGATACAAACATTTGGGGTTCAGTTAGTGCTCATGACATTCCACATGCAACATCCAGGTAGCGCTGCGAACATCACAAACTGCTTCATCTCAATTAGGATCGGACGTCATGCGAGACAAGGAGGTGCAGGGGAGGGGGGGGTCAGGGAAATGAAAAGAGGGTTTGAGGATAGCAATCAGACTTGTTGTGATATCAACACGGCACAGAGCGGCAATCTGGTCGGGAAGATTAGATATGATTATAGAGAGTGCGAGCAGAGAGACTGTTGCAGCCAAAGCAATCAGCGACTGTTCGAAGCCATTTCAAGGTGAATCAACACAGTGAAGTTCTTGACTTTGGCGAGAGATGCAGAGTCTGCTTTCATACAAAGGGGCAAGGGGGCGGAATACATTTAAATATAAGGAACATGTTTCAAACATGGGGGGCGTGCGGGGATATGTGCTCAAGGTTACATGAAATCTGATTTTCTTAAGGTTTTACAGAGTTTGAAGTAGCTTATTAAGACTTAAATGCTGAATTTTCTTAATGCAGTTAACCAAACACATCTTATATTCTAAGTTTGTTGGAGGGGAAAAAAGAGAATTTTACCACTTGGCTTGTAAGTTTTGTGATCCTGGTTTCCCCCAGGAAATACTGTATGTTTTCACATTCTACCTCAGTCCCTGCTCTAAACAGGTTTTATCTCCCTGAAATCGAATGAATATCCCAAATTAAGGAAGGAACACTGAGATCTTTAAGTGGTACCTAGATCCATGCTCTTGGACTTGCGCGTCTTGATGATCTCGAGCTGAGCTGCGTCTCCAAACTGCTTGGTGCGTTTCTCCGACATGCTCTGGCGTCCGAAGCCTTCCCTTTGGAAAGAGGCGTCTGGATGATTTTCGTCTGGATTCAGGGAGCTGGATGGAGGGTTGATAGGTTGATAAGATGAGATTGTTGTGATGAGACGTATAGATAACCAACATTTCTAGCACCTTCTATATAAAATATAAAAAACTTGAAATAAAAGATAACAATAGAGGCAGGAAGAAGAGAAAGAAAAAGAAAAGTCACCAAAGTTGCAAGGAGACAGAGTCCAATGAGGAGCAAAGTGAAAAGGTTTAAAGGAGTTCAAAGAACCTCTCTTCTTTGAACTTATACGGTTCAAAGACGGTGAACAAGAGATGGAGGGGAAACTAGAAAAGAATTAAGAGAGCTGTAAAAGCAAAAATGAGAAAAGGAAGGGGGGGGGGGGGGATGAAAGAAAGAAAGGGTAGAGCTGAGAGGTCAGTGAATCTACGGTTGAAAAATAAGAGAAAGGTTTGTTGAGGTTTTACAGCTATGAACATGAGCATCATTAGACGCCACAACATGTGATGGACATTTTTCATTATTTTCTGATCTCTTATAGACGAAACGATCAATACATCGATATATATACATATATCGATAAAACCTAAATCAATAGAAAAAATGAAAACATTGATCAGATCATTTGATAATGGTTAGTTGCTGCCCTACACTATACTGTACATTCATTTGCTGAATTCCTTGACATTGACATGCATACACACAGTGAAAAACAACCAACACTGGGTCAGAACAGGGGTCCTTCACATCAGGCTGAGAGGGGCTGCCCCAGTGAGCGCTGCTTACAATCAGAGCGCAATCAAGGGAAGAACACACTAACATATACACAAACCGATAACATAGCAGACACACTGACCTTGTTCAAATGACATGCATTTAGAAGGTGAAATAAAAAAAAAAAAGGATTTGCTATGCAGGAAATTCTGGGCTTGTCCACAATTTGAGACCTAATTTGAGGCAAAAGCAAAGCGAGTCCTGGAAGGAACAAGTCAAAAGTGGTGCTACAGCTCAAACAGCAATGACAAACTGATGCGAAAACAGTGTCTACACTGTGTTTGAAAAGCTGGAGGTAAAGGAGGTACTGATTTAAGTTTTGCCCACCTGTCGTTCTGACTGGGCAGCTCTTTGGCCCACGGCGGCGTCACGTCAGCAGTGAAGGCCACATCGTCGTGGGAGCTGGACGACGACTGGTCAGAGAGGTGCGGCGGGAGGAGGGGCGGCCGGTCATCCTCTATGATCACAGTGTCATCCTGCGGCATGTTGACGGTCGGTGAGAGCTGATAGTTACCTGAAGGAAATAAGATCATGTTTTATTTTCGTCTAATCTTTTCATTTATGCTTAGACAACTGTGTCTGTGACGTTTTTGGACACAAAACACATCCTGGTTCTTTCCATGGTTCAATTTGTGATTTTTAGAGGGAGTTACATCATAGTGTAACTATTCCTTGACGAAAAACTGTTTATCCATCTGTCCAGCACTTCTGTGTTCTGGTTGCCTGGCAACTTCATGGTGACGGCAAGGCTTCGGGAAATCACTGCTTCTGGCTACTGTTTTGCCAAGAAATACTTATAGCACCAAACTTCCTGCAAAACCACAAATTGTTTTAACATTCCTGCTTGTGTACAGATTAAAGAAACACGATTAAAACATGTCAATCAGTACGATGTACAGGCGTTCAGGGTGCATTTTTGAACTTTGGACAAGGCTATCTGTTTCTGCTTCCAGTCTTTATCCTAGGCCAAGCTAATCACCTCCAAGCTCCAGCTCCATATTTAATGAACAGACATTAGAGTGATGTCAAACTTTTCATCTCACTCTTGGCGAGAACGTGAATAGTATATTTCCCAAAATGTCAAACTATCCCGTTAACATGTCGTTAAACTGCCCGAATAGATCCCGCTAACCTGAGTCTTGATGGCCTTGCAAGCATCAGCACATTATGCTTAATGTTCCCACATGAATCAGATTCATTCAACCTTTGTGCTACACAACGTTTTCCTTTTTAGTCGTGTGTGCATAAGAAAACCACTATTAGAGAGTGATTATTTCCAACGGTTCAACAATATCTAAGAGGTAAACTTTCATTTAAGGTATTGCTTCTTGACATATGCAAAAAAAAATATGGATGGAAATGATGAATCCCTCCACAGCTGCTGATTGCTCTGCAGAACGACCACAATTACTGTCAAATGACGTGCGATGTGTACATACATATGCATAGAGTCATTTACAGATTGAACAGTTTTGTCAGCTCAAGTCACACTGACACATACATAACTACGTAAATGTGATTAGAAATAACATTTATAATTAAGTGATATGGTGTCTTAACAGTGAATGATTACCAAAAAGATTAAGATATGGGAAAATAAGACGATGGTCTGACAAAATAATGCTTCTTTCTTTCAGCTCATAGAAGGATAATTGAAAAACAATGTAATCTACATGAAAAAAAACCTTGTAAAATCTTAGAAAAAGCAGGTCAGTTACCCAGCTCCCTGCACAACACCCTCAGGAATGAATTCATTTGTGACAACAGGCAACTTCTGTATCAAGCATCAGACTGCAGTAACTGTTTAATGGCCCAACTACAGAAAAACAAGTTCACAAAATAAAATAAAAAAATACAGGGTAACTTTTTTTGAACCACAAAACATATTTTGAAGTTTAAAAGCAGTGTGAAACTGCTCCTGGCTAATCAGCTTATACCAAGTGGAGTATGGCAGCAGGCACAATGGTGTTCCTATGTCAAAACACTATGATTAATTCAAGCTGTGCCCTCGCAAATAAAGATAAAAACTTCCCTGTGCTGAGGCGAAAAAATAAAACAGTCCCCTTTCTCTGCCTCTGAAAAGCAAGGCTTAAAAACTCCCATTGATATGCAGCGCATGACTTTGTCTTTAATCTGTATTTTGAAATTGGGAGCGGGGGGGGGGGCTCCTCTGCATCAAAAGAAGGGCAGCTTCAATGCTTCATAAAAGCCTTGTGTACTGAGCTCGGGGAGAAGTTTGTTTGTCTTTAGAAAGCATTTGGGCTTTAAATACGGAGACCTGGAGTCTGAGCCAGGCCTGCTGTTTGTTTCTCATAACCGAGCACCGAGGAGATCAATGTGCCTGTGGGTGCTGCTGCCACTTCCAGCCAGCATGGGTGAATGACCTGATGTAAATGGAGCTGAATGGAGGAAGAAAGGGGGGGGGGGGGGGGGGGACTGGGTGGTGTGACGGTGTGACTGTGTGTGCATGTGTGTGTAAAGGTGGTTTTAAAAAGTCATTGGTCACTGTTTTTTGTTAGTTTCTTTAAATAATAAGAGGCTGCAAAGTGACATTTTAATCAAACTAACTAACTAAATGTACTTTCTTAACCTTGTTTTGGAAGTTAAGGAGAAATCAAAATTTTAAAGCTTCTGGTATATATTCTGCCACGGATGGTACCTGGATCATTTTATCTGACAGGCATTCAGACTTTTTGAAAACAACAACAACAAGAGGCTGGAAATGTCAGAGTCTAATCTAATAATACACATATTACACGTTCCTATTCATGCAGCTTTCCATAGTCCCAGCCGTCTGTGAAAGTTCTACATGGGGGTATCATCCAGCAGGCGGAACAGTGGGGGGTAAAAGGATAATGTGTGTAGACGTTGTTGGCCGTGCTTTACTGGTTATACATTGCTGATCATAAAAAAAGTAATGACATTATATTTATGAAAAGGAACAAATAAAAGAAATATCTAAAAAAAAAATGTCTTTGCATGTTTGTAAATGAGTGTGTTGGACTGCATCTGCAAAAGTGTGTGAGTGCATGCCCTTAACACAGTTAGACCTTTACTGCATTAACAGTGTGTGTGTGTGTGTTTGTGCTACTTCAGCCCCCTCCTGCTGTGTGTGTTTGTTATTCACTGTGAATTTGGGAGTCCGGGTGAGTCCTCTAGCACAGCATGGCCACTTCTCTCTCTCTCTCTCTCTCTCTCAGACCACACACACATACACGTACATGTACACGTCCACACACACACACGTGTACTCACAGAACCATTTAATCCCATTTCCCTAAGCAGTCCAATGCACGACACTGAGAATCCCATCAATGTCACAGTTTGAATCACTGCAGTACAATCAACTGGCAGCTACTGAGTAGAAAACCAATGAATCTGTCAACTCACTAGCCTGGTAAAAAAGAGAAAAAAAGCCTCTTTGTTTCAGTGCCAGCACCCGAGGGCAGCCATCCGCCAGCAACAATAGCACTGCCATGTGGACGGAGAGCACGCCCATCACCTGAGAATCAAACCAATAAACACACATTATTTTTCCCAATGGCTGTAATAATTTTTGACTGAGCTGTAGTTGAACAATAGGTGGCATTTCATTTGAGATTCTCCGGAAGAAGCTATTATTACTATTATAAAACTACTGAATACTTATTGGGGGGGGGGGGGGGGGGGTAAATGGGGGAACACAGGAGGGACGAAGAGGGTTGAAAAGATTTTTTTAGATGAATATGGAGATAGCAAGAGGTGAGAATAACATTGGGTGCAGAAGAGTTTTTTTTTCTTCCTCTTTTCATTTTGTCTTGTCTCGGTCTATTTGCATAATTAGTAAGGAGGTTATTGCCAGGGGTGCTGGGCCTTGAAAGCTATTGGCCTGAAGGAATAATTAAGTCGCTCTCTTATCCCTGGCATCTTCAGAGTGCAGAAAGCCAGCAAGTGATCTAAGAGTGTGCACGGGCCAAAACGCAAGCTGATACGTTCTGAATGGGAATGATGTTGTCTTCTAAGAAAGCCTGATGCATGATTTATGCTTTGTGGCACCCTTACGATGAGAGAACAGAATTATTCCAAGCAACTGTGATAGACCCCCCAGCACTCACACACACAATTTTTATTTATTCAAGGGAGGTTTGCTGAGCATGCAAAACTCTGGTTTGTATTCACACACGTTCACATCTGGGACCTGCCAAGTGCATCTACAGTCTTCTACTGCTGGCGTCTGAGCAGCAGCACTGCAGCAGCTGTGAGCTGGGCGTCTGCTTTTCCAGACCATTCACAGTACTTAAACTAGTCGTGACACAACTGTTTACGTTTGTGAATCACCACATTTATATTAATGCACAGGAGAGTACTAAATGTGGCAACAGTAAATTAGCTTGTGCGTTCTCCTACAGTACTTTCAACTTGAGACCACACAAGTTAAAACTATCTACTATAATTTTGTCATCCTGATTGTCCGTACTGTCATTTTACGTTTGTCTACTCTGTGCACATGACATCTATTGCATTTCTGTCCGTCCTGGAAGACAGATCCCTCCTCTGTGGCATCAAGCAGAGTTGACCAGCTTAAATCCAGAGCCTCTGGCCTTTATCCTCCGTGCTCAGGCCACTGAGGCAAATTAAAACAGGTTCAAATAAAGCTTTAAATCCTTCCTCGACATCTCCAATCTCACTTTGACACAAAACTGCAGAGTGATGTTCTCAAACAATGTGCTGCTTTGATATCTCGAGGTCAAGCCAAGCACATGGAAACGTTTTATTAACATTTGAACTGATTCAGAAACCACATGGAGGAAGAAGATCCAAAATATTTTATATGACAAATTGGGGTTAAAAATTCCCCTTAGGTGGTCAGGAAAAAGCACCCTACTAGGCTGATTAAGTGTTTAATAAGCAGGGAAATGCCTCACGAGTCTGTGATAGTAATTACATAGTGCACATCCCTCCACAGGCCAACCTCGGAGGTTTCTTGCATCTGGTGTCCTGCCTTGTTGAGGTTAGGTGGTAGTAGAAGAAACAGGCCACTCTAGCCACCCTCACATCTTCATTTCCCTGCTTAGTCCTGACAATCTGAAGTGAAAACTCAAGAACACACGTGACGGAGGATCAAAAAGCAGCAGGTGTTGGTATTTGGTGGGTCAGGGGGCACACAGTGTTTTATTTAATCCTGAGAGGATGAGGGTTGGATGTCGCTGAACACTATGACAGCACTGACATGAGGTCACCGTCATCTTTTGTAATCCTTCCTGCTATTGTTGAGGTTCATGATCGTATACTGCTCCACATTTTGAACAGCGTTTAATTTTATCTACGGGATTGGGGACAGTGGAACAAAAGCCAACAACAACTATCATATTTTTGTCGTGTATTCCTTCATTTTATCCTTCTTCAATCCTCCTGTATCTACCAATCTCTTCGTTTTTTAAAAAACTGTACAGAAAGTTGCATCTGGTTTTAATTAACAATTCAAATATATCAGACCTCTTATGCTCTTATACGCCTTTCTCCTTTCTATCAAATCTTTTTCAAGCCTCAGTTCAAAATTCACTTGTATTCTCCAGTTTTCAGGTACTGCTGCTACTGTCTGTCTGGATCTGTGCATAGACGCTGGCAGCACCATGTTGATTTTCAACTGTGTATTTAGAGTGATTTTATGTATTTGTACAGACTGTATACAGCACTTTGATCATCTCCAGCTCTTATAAAAGCACTGGGCCTGTACATACAGACATCAGCTCATCTGGTCGGCTTAGTGACAACCATCTTGTTTGCCACTGTTGAGCAGACAACGGCTGTATCTTCTGCATATCTGCCTTGTGCTTTCACTCCCGAGCCTGTACGCTCATTATAAGCTCTCGCTGTTTGTTAAGCATGGATGAACGCAGCCACAGCAGCAGCCTCCTGGAACTTCACCCATTAACACTTCCTCGTGAGTCATAACTCACACTTTTTTTTTTGTTTGTTTACACTAACAACAGTTTCAATGTCAACCAATTTGCATGAAAGGAAAACAGAGTTCACACTTTCACATTATGTTGCATTGATTAATGAGTAAAGTTGGTAGGAGGTCATTTAAAAAAAAAAAAGAAAAAACAGATTAAAAGTTGGTGTGCCAACTCGTCCTCTGCTTAATTAATTTACATTTAAGGTATTTTGTGTATGTTCTTGTCTGGACTGACTTGCTGTGATTCAAGTGTGCAAACTATTTTTGTATCCTTAAAATCACTTGCGTCGTTTTGGTCTTTGGGGAAATGCAAAGCAATGAAACAACTGCAGAAGACAAACGTTACGGAGATAATGTGGTCATTTTGTAATTCCTTGAATTTAACACAGACGAGCGAGGCAGTTACACCATCTGGCGTACAGAAGCCTTTCTTTGAGGTAAGGCAAATTCACCACCCGTCCATCAATCATTCAAGTGCTACACACATGCAATCCTGTACAGATGCGTGCAGAACTCTCACACAAACGGAAGCAAATATGCTTGCTAATCTCTTTAACTTAGACCAACACACACACACATTCACTTCCAAACCAACTGAGAACTGGTTTGAGCAACAATAGATAGGTCATGTACAGAGAGACTGATAAGCATGCAAACTAGCACTCAACAGACACCCACTAAAAAATAATCAATCACTAGCAGGGCGTCTGCAAAAACAAATTGTCCGGGGGCCATTTTTTTCCATCTCTCTCTCTCTCTGACATTTTCCGAGACATTAAAACCCACTGAGTCTTGACAGGAACTGAGACCAGATGACACAATTAGACCATATTCTGTATTGACTAAACCTGGCAGGTTACACCATAGACTCTATCAGGAAAACACACACACACTAACAGAAGGGAAATGTAAATGCTGAACTTGTATTCTAAGAGTTGCCCTAATTTTCTGTTATTCAAAAGTCTGCTACAGAGCGTTATTCTTACAAGTGTAAGTGTTCAGTGATAATTCTTAGCACTAATACCAGTCTTTGCATAGGAACATAGCATGGCATCAGACTGAGACCCAGACCAGTATACATATAAACCTCAACCAGGAAGTAACCGCTATAATCAGTAGCAATTGGAGGAGTACAAGCCAAAGAGAATAAGTTCTGACAGGAGATACTTACCTATAGTGCGTGGCATCATGCCTTGTCGTGGCATCAAGTTATCATCAAGTCCCTCCAGGCCACCATACAAGGAGTGGGAGATTCGGCGCTCGTGGTCATCCAGAGAGGTGTTCATAGTCTGCTGAGGTCCCAGCGGGCTCCCTGGTGCGTCCTGAATGAGGGAGGTAATATTAGGGATAATGATTGTATCGTATTCTTCTACAGTAAAGTAAAAAAAAAAGGTTAATTCTTTCTTTGGGTGTGTACGCTATGGTTGATTCTCTTTGATTATGCTCTTAAACCAGTGTAGATTTTATATAGAGTTGTGTATATAGAGTGTGGCGTCTTGTCTTGATCCAAGCAAAGGCTAACTTTGGTTTTGACCAGTTGAACCATTTGTGAAATGCTTTGAGAAAGCACCGGACTATGGTTGAAAAAGAATAAATAATCCTTTGTACTTGAGTAGTAAGTCGGCAGAAGGGAATTAGCCATGCTAACATTTGCTAAACAGTAATGGATGGACACAATGCTAATGCTAGCAGTGTGATAACCAGGATAAATGAGCATGGATTTCCAATAGGATGTTAAGCCACAGGCTGTTAGCGAGCTAGTGTTCCCCCGCAGGGGATGGTTAGCTTGCTAGCATCTTGACATTTCCCTCAGGACCCATGATGACACTGTCGTTTGCTGGACAAATAGACCATTTGCTGGCCCCATGTCACCCAAACACACATCCACGGTCCAAGAACATGTGTGTGTGTCTTCGACCCCCATTGTTTGTCCATTGGATAGTTGACTGTATTGATTTTCTATAGTTTCTGCATTTATTGCTGAAGGTGATGACAGCTCTTGCCATCAAGATAACCATCATCGCTGGCATCACATAACGAGCGATAACACTATCACACTCCAGTTAATACCGGAGCTAAATTACCCCGATCAATGACTATAACTAGCTAGGCTGGGATTCGATTTTGGCAGAAGGTCTTTGCCCAATGATCCTTTCAGCTCACTAAATGGTTGAGGTGCTGTAATAACCACCGCAGAACAGATTCTGATGTAAACAAACAAGTCCAGTTTACAGGAGAATACATATGTGGGTACATTAGGAGGCTGGCAGAAGAGCATTTCAGACTAGAAGGCTGCTTGTTTAAATCTCCAGATTCCTGAACAACCACACATTAGCTTTCCTCGGTGGTAGAAGATCCATAACCGAAGTAAAAGGTATCAATACCACAAAAAAGGTACATAAGCATTTTTATCAAAATATACTTAAGTATCAAAATGTCGATGGTGCTGCATTTACATGCAAGCAGCATTTAAATGTAGACAGCTGCTGTGGAGTCAATTTTATCTTCATACACTGTTTATTAAGCTGGTAGATTTATCAATAACAACATGTCATGTCCTCAGTATTGATTCTGGGAATTTGGGGACTGTAAGGATGCCAGGAGGAGTTGAGGGGGACAAGCTGAGCTGGGGGAATATGGACTTAGTGTTTCTAAAACAAGGCCCTGATGATGATCATATGTTTTGGATGTAAAATCTTGCTCGGTATAAAGTATAACATTACCTTCTAATATGTAGTGGAGTATAAGTATAAAGTAGCATAAAATGGAAATACTCCAGTAAGGTACCTCAAAGTAAACCAGTGCTTAAGTAAATGTACTTAGTTACTGATCCGTGAGGAAGGTACTCTAACTGCTTTTAACAATAACTTCTGATCCAGCATCTTATCTAAAAATCTAGTATTATACGAAATAAAAATTCATATTTCATAGGGTTTCATCATCAACTGCAGGTAAGTTATTTTCACTTAATTACTGGACAAATGAAGCGGCTTGAATCACAGCTAACAGATCCAATCGAACCTACACACTGATACAACAAACGTTCCACGGAAACAAACTAATTTCTAAGGTCGCCATATGGTGCCGTGACTGTTGGCACGCGACTGCTCTCGACTTTAAATGAGATAGTTAATGAATTGGCCGGCTGAGGGGCTGAGGTGAAACGCCTCAGTAATAGCCGAGGGGATTCGCCATACTGAGGGCGCATCGGCAAATCACACTGCAGCTCATTGCATATTCAGGTTGATAATTGAGCTCCGGGAAGGTCTCGATCCCATCGGGCGCCAACGGTGATGAGGAAGTCAGCTGCTCGGGGTTCACTATGCTTCTACGGGGATGGAGAAAGGAACGGGAGCAGTTGGGCTTGTGATTTATGCATCGGCAAACATTTGACATTGATTTGAGATTGGCTATCAAGGGATAGAGACATGGGGAAGAAAGTAAATACAGGATTATTTGAGCCAATATGTCAGTATGGGTATGACAATATGTCAAAATGAGCGACAGCTTTCCTCCTATAGTAATTAGATATTATTTGATTTTAACTAATATTTGATGGACAGCTGGTTGTGTGGTATTAACTATCTACAGTGACTCTATAAGGACTTTCTATATCAGTCTCTTTCAGTATGAGTGTATTAAATTGTTGTTTTCCTCCTCTCTGAGTGTCTTGGACACTATTTCTTATAAATAGCTGGACACTTGGACAGCCTCAGGCCATGCCTCCAGCTTTGCATGTGAAACCGAGATTGACGAGACTCCCAACGCTCGAATTTTATTCATCCACGTTGCTGTCTGTGAAGTCTCACTGCCTTCACATGGCCGCACCACACATACACACAGGGAATCTGTTTTTGAACGAACACACTGAAAAATCCTTGGAAATAAATGCATATATGCATAAGCAGGATGTACAAAATCACAAACTACACACTCATATACACACACAGACACAAAGACGTGCGCATGTACACACACAGAGACACACAAACACAAAAACACACCTCCAGGCTTAGCCTCTGCTTTCAATTACCAGACGGACCGAGGGGAAATCAAAACTTTGACACACCAGGTTGGAAAAGGAGAGCAGGGAAGCCAGGCAGTGCCAGAGGCGTACACGTGCACGCCAATGTGCACGCACATACACAGACACACAGCAGAGGTGCACACAGGCTCAGACTCAGCCTCGGCTTTCAAGCAGGCGACAGACCAAGGTGTACAGAGAATGTAAAAACATGACATTGAGGGGAGGAGAAAAGTTGTGTAGCTCCGTTCACAGTCATGTTTTTTTTTGTTTTGGGTTTTTTTTTCCCCCTCCAGCTGCCTCCAGGGAGGTGAGCCTGCGTGGGAGGGGTTGGTGAACTAGTATGACCTAACTACTTACTTTTATTTCACGAAACTCTCATTGCTGCTCATGAGGGTATTTCCCAGTGGTTTGCTTTGGGTTGCGTTGTACATTTATCACAGAGAGGGTCGAAATGAAGCGGTGCCTAACGACTCCATCACAAGTATATTTATTTAGTTTAGGACAACAGTGTCTATATCAAAAAAGACATTATAATTACAACCAATTTGATTGGAAATAGGATCAAAAAGAAACCGCACTTGGGTTTAAATCTCACATCAGTCAGGAAAGACAAATCTGAGAAGTAACTGTGCATGAAAACAAATGTTGATATGTCCTTGTGCAGGGTGTTTAGCCCCCAGTTTTTTCCACTAGACCTGCTCAGGGGTCAACAGTCAACACTACAGTACTGCAGCTGTAATGTGCAGCTCTAAGGTGTGAACGTGTGAAACTCAAGTGTGAAGCAGGCTGCTGCTGCATAAGGTCATATGTGCTCAGTCAGGGTAAATAAAAGGCTGAATCATTATGTTTACATGTGCTACAATATTTCCATACTGATTCACAATAAGACCACATTTTGATAGAGTGGTTACACCAGTACTACATAGTGGTGTCTATGTTTTACTTATTGGTCAGTTTTTGAGAACATTTTGACACAGCTTTACAACAGAGTCCATTGGGCTAACCAACATTAGCAGTCAGTTTTGCAGAGCTGTATCCTTATCAGACACATATCCAAAAGTTTGTCCCTACTCAAGAGTGACAGCCACACTCTTTCACCTTGTTCCTTACCTCATTTCCTTTGGACACTCGTCTGGCCACAATGAGCTGGATCATCCCACGTTTGTTGCCTTCCGTTGACATGGATTTGCGTAGCGTTTCCATGGCGTCGTGGTTGGTTTTGCCCAATAGTGACTCTCCATTGACAGCAATCAACTGGTCATTCACTCGAAGCCGCCCATCCTGTTGGTGGACAAGGAATCACACAGGAAAAAAAAGTGTATATTTAATTTAATATATTGTATATATTTAAACTCTTAATAGCACAGAAAAAGTGGAGACTTTACTTTTCCAACTACCAAACGAAACATACTGTGTCATATCACCAATTTAACCGTAACCGTTATCTAATCAGACTAACAGTCTCTCTGTATCCTGTTTCTAGCCATGATCTCATCTCCAACAGAGAAGTGTGCGTTTAAGTCCGTTATTACATTCTGTCAACACAAGCCTTGTATGAAAAACAATCAAGTTGAAAGACTACTGAGACTGACTGCAGCACAGCTCTACAGACAGCAACAGAAAAACAGAGCACTTTGTGTTAATAGACTTTATCACAGATGAAGCTTTTCTTTATAGTTGTTGAGGAACAGAAAAGTCATTTTACTTCAATTCCCTGCCAAGGGCATATGGAGGGATTTATAACAGGTGACCATGAGGTAAAGACCTCAGTTTGTTGCATGACTCTCCTCTATTCTGTCTCAGATTGTCTGCAGACATTAGAAAATTATATTTAAAGCCTTCTATGAAACTTTAAGTTTGTGTCTCCCTGTGTGCAGGTCATACTGACCTGGTGTCAGTCTGACAGGGTGTTATCTAGAACAGGTAAGTAAGCAGCAGTTCGCTATAAAAGGTAGGTACATCAGGTGAGACACAGATAAGCATTAGGTCTTCTATCACAACTTCTAATTCTGATGATGACTAAATCAACTAGTTGGTTTACACCTCATATCACTGCAGCCAGATGAGAGGTTAACTTGTTGTATGTAAAATTATATTTCAAATTTTAAACTCTTAAAGCATCTGCATTTACTGTCTAATGCAAACTGCACATTAAGGGCAGATGCCAAAAAGCAATTGTCTCCAAAAGAATAGTAAACTTTTGGTGAGAATAAGATACCTAATAAATAGAAACTACTCACCATTTTATATAAAACATGGAATGATATCATCTTACCAATAGCTGCTGGCTAACATAAGATAAGAAGCTCTCTTATATATTTCCACTCAAACACTCTTTTAATTACAGCAGAAAGTACCTTGCAGGCTGCGCCTCCATTAATGATCGATTTGACGAAGATGCCCAGGTCAGCGTGGTTCTCCTTGGAGCGATTGCCTTTGACGCTGACACCCAACCCAGCTGAACCCGAGTCACTGAGGGGGATCTCAAAGGTCAGGAACTCTCTGGTCCCGTCTGGAGTCAGGACCAAGTCGTCCTCCTCTGTCTTCTGTAAGAGGGGGAACACAGAAAGAGAAAGAGAGATACAGATTTAGATTCTTGACGTCCAAAAATGTTAAAACTAAATAAAGATACTCAACAGCAGAACTACATCCACCTAGTCCACAAAGACACAGCTATTTAAATAATACAGTTATATGCTCATATACCATAATGCATATTTAATTATACAAAGCAAAAATATTCATGCATTTATTCTAGCCTAAAGCAATAACACACATGCCTCTACAGCCTTGCAATGCTTTCACCATGTTCCTGTGGGTTAGCCAAAGGGCCAAAGTTAAAAGGACCTTCATTTGGCCACTTGAGGTTAATGAAAAGTACTTGCATATAAATTGCAGCCGGGCAGATAGCAGGGAGGTAAATCAGAGTGCAAGCTCATTAGCTACATCAGATATATTAGTGTTAAACAGACCAGCGCTCCTAACTGCTAAATCAGGTACTTAGTATAAGCAGGCAGGGACGTCTATAATCAAGGGACAACGCTGTGGTTCATCAATACAAAAGCATGGACATGCTTCTTTAAAACATTTAGGAAAGCCTCAAATTAGAGAGGAATTTTATCAGAATCAGGATGTGATGCGTTGTTGGCTTCAGTTTTCAGTGCTGGTGAATCAGAGGTGGGCTGAATCAGTACTGTCAAAGGATGATGAAGATTGAGATTGTACAGATCAAAAGCAATGCATTAACATGTGAAGCTCCTAAATCTACATATGAAACGGATGCAGTCTGTGTTGTTCGTGTCTGATGCTGATCACATCTCATATCCCCTTAGCAATATCCATAAAAATGATCCCAAACCAGGTTTGTCTTTTCCTTCTTATTGTGCAGCACTGATGAACGAATGACTACAGCCTAAACTTATTTCAACCCTCCACTAAATTCTAATCTTCATCCTCAGAAGAGTGAACACACTTGTCCTCACCCCAGAAGGTCTAAAACGAAGAGTTTACAGATTCAGACAGAAGTACCTGAAGAATAAATTCGACACACCGTGCACCTGCATCGCGATGCCTAGTGCGTCAACCAGCCAGTAAACTTCCCAGTAACCCTGCATGAACACAGCAGCCTAATTGACATGCTGAGTGCTCTCTCTCTTCCCATCCACAACAGGTGCTTCGCTCACTCTTTCTCTAATTCATTCTCCCTCTCTCTCCTCCAGCTCCAACAATAAAAAGCTATTCTCTCTTGCTTGTTATTTGACAGCTGTCCTCTGAATAGATGGGTGCGTGCACGCTCACGCCTGGCAATTATTGTGCACGCCTAATGAATTCAATCATCGGGCTCGGTGTCAGCATGTCATTAGCTCCCTTTGTTTGCTGGGAGAGAGATGGAATTGCTCTGGGTGGAAAGGAGGGGGGAGAAAGAGGGATGGAGGGAGAGTCAAAGTGGGGAAGGAGGTGGGGGGGGTACAGAATAGGAGGAGAAGGGGCAAAACGAGGATGTATGGAGTAAGAAAGAAAGGGAAGGAAGGAGGAATATAAAGGGAAAGACAGCAGTAAGAGCACTGTCAGGGTGTCTGCATGTTTCAGAGAGACATAGGAATGCTACCTGGAATACGTTTGAGATAAAACTAAAAACAAAGCAGGAAAAAAACCAGCCAATTTTATACCAGACACAAAGCATGGGAAGTACTTAGGAATAATAACACATAAGACAACAGAAAATTTAATTATTTGGGAACCTCAAGTCCAATTCATTCTGCCTGGAATTGAATTTAAGGCTAATTAAAAAGAAAAAACAAAACAACGACATAATCCTCTTAAACTGCAAACGGTCAGAATAAGAAAATAGAAAACAGGAAATTAATTATTACAACTCAAAAGTATAACTGATCAGTGAAGCAGATTTGGTGTTATTTCAAGATTGAAAATAAGATAAAAGAATAAGAATATATAAGATATAAGAAATAAGAATAAAATCTATTAACTGATATAACGCATCTCAGGATAAATAATGCCAGTAAAAGGACTAAACGACGTATCTATTTTACGTGTAAATCGTGATTTTAAAGAGTAAAATTTAAAATCTCATCGTCTGCTAATTACATCATTAACACTCGACAAGTTTTAAAGATGTTTATAGAAAGAATAGTTGGTCATTTTCAATTTAACTGCCTAGAAACTGTCGCAGGCACATCTGTAGCTAATCAACGTTAATCACGAGCCGATGAAACCGTTCACGCACAACAGAGAAAGACTCCTCAAGAAAAAAAAAAACATACTATACCATTTCGTTGGCAAAATAGTATTTCTGCTGTTAAAAACATGCAATTTTCAAACTGGTACTTAGCAGTTAGCTTGATAGCATGACAGACAGTTAGCCGAAGACAATTACCTAAAATAGCTCAAGCGGCTAAAGAGCAGAGCTAACGTGTATCATCAGGGGCGGCCCACACTTATTAAGCTCGGCCAAAGACGGTTTCCACAAAAAAGAAACACAACTCATTTTGACGTTAGAAAAGCTAGAAAGTCTTTTTGGCTTTCAAAGAGACAAGAGAGTGGTGAGTTTAGCTGCTCAGAAATGTGTATTTTCAAAGGCAGTTAGCAGGTTAGCTTGGTGGTTTATGAGCATGACAGACTGTTGATGGAAAGTGAATTATTATCTTCCAGCTAGAACTTCGTGGCACATCATATCAGCGTTTTAAGCTGATTAAATTAAAGGTTGTTAGTATGGAAGTCCAGTATTCAGAGATGTGAAGTCAGTTAGCTGCTCGTTAGCTCAAGCAGCTGAAGAGCAGAGCTGACAACTGTATCTTTAGTGATATTAAATTGGTCAGACATGACCTACCAGAAGCACTATTACCTCATGAGCAACTGTGCCAACCTACGGTTAAGTTAAATAGTTTGTACCACTAACACAAAATGTGTTTCAATAGAAAACTAGTTTACTTCTACTTTAGCTTTTCTCCAATTGAAAGAAAAGTTTTTGATTATGCTTGATCAAAAAAAAGGGTACAGTATTTAATACCATTTAGACAGCACAATTAGATCATTTAACAGAGAATAATCACTATTGAAATATTGGTCCACATCAGATATTTTCCTTAACATGTTCAGCCCGACCTTCAAATGTAGCCGTATATTTTTAGAGATTTTAAAGGCGCTGACTGATGGTAATGAAGACAGGAAAGAGGAAACACAAAAGAGAGGGTGAAAATAAATAAAAGCCACGGCAGAAGAGGGAGGAAAGAAAGCTCAAAGTACAGTCAAAAGAGTTGAAAGAAGGTGAGGGGAGGGAGAGGAGCGATGGGCTCGAGAGGAGGGACGGAGACGAGTAGAGCGAGGGTGAAAAGGCGAGGAGCCGAAAATAAAAGGGTGAAAAGAATGAGAGAGTGCGAGCATGACAATGACAGAGTGAGCGAGCGAGGGAGTGTGAATGAAAGGGCCGACAGAAAGGGATGAATCCATGTGGAACACAAAAGGAGAGAGACACTGCCACGTCTGTATCTCCCTCTCTCTCTCTCGTTCTCTACCTTCCACCTCTTTTCACCTGTCTCTTTATTCTGCTCTCTACTTTCTTTTTGCTTTTTTTCAAACCATCTCCCACTGCTCATTTCCTTTTTTTTTTCTCTGTGCCGCCTCCCCTCTCTAACCTAACCCTCATTTTTCTTTCTCTCGCTTCCACCATCTCTCCATCTCCTCCTCCTTTTCTCTTTCTTCACCATCACATTTGTATGAGAGAAGAGTATGCCCATACTAGACCAGCTAAATTTGAGGAGCAGAAAACACAAATCTCTTCTCATGTGGATGACGTAAACACAGCTTTTGGAAAACCTAAGCCTGCTCAGTGACGCTAAGAAGACAACTTGGTGATTTCTCAGTGCAGCAACATAGAAAATACTGTTTGTCTTTGGTTAACAAGTGGCATCTATAAGCCAAGGTCAAATTCTTGTTGTCTGCTCGTTCAGTCGTCCAACAGAAACTGAAAAATAAGAAGAAGATCACAGAACGCAGGTCTTTCCTACTCCTGACCAGATGTCGTCTGTTTTGCCAAATGCAAAGAAGAATGGGTTTTTGCACTTGTTGTTCAGGTGTTTAAGTGTAGACAAAATAAAACCTAAGAACGCTAGCATGGATTCATTTTGTTTTCGCGTGTAAACAGCATTTCCAGGTTTAGCCGGTTAGTATGGACGTAGTCTACCTCGCATGTCTTTCCTTCGTTTATCTCTTCATGTCCCTACCACTGCTTTCTGTCGCTTCCCCTTTCACTTCCTTCCTTTCTCTCACTTGCCTTCTCCCACTGAACCTCTCCCACTTTGCACATCTAATGTGTGTCTTGCACCATCAGAGCCTCCACTCTCCTTTGTATTCTAAAAGGTGAGTGAATCTTTAGCTTTAACACAATTCAAAGTCGCCCTCTTCTTCTTCTTCCCCTCCACGCTCACACACACACACACACACACACACACACACACACACACACACCTCTCTCCACTGCAGCGCCTGAGACGATTAGCGGGTCGGTGGCAAACTCAGCTTTCGCCAAACAAACCTGTCGATTTGATGGCATCTAAGAAAGTCTCTTGATGGAAATTTTAAAAATGGGGGGGGGTGGGAGGGGTGAAGATGGCAAAGAAAGAGAGAGAGAGGGAGGGAAGTGAGAAGGAGGCAGTGAAGGGTGTAATTGGTCGAGGGAAGTCAGGCGTGCAGAGCATTGTTGGCTGCCTACTGTAGCACAAATCTCTTTTTATTCATACTCTGACTCTCTCTCCCTATTCCTCCCTTACTTTCTATCACTACATTTACCACTCCCTTCCTTCCCCTACATCGTCCTCCTCTCTCTTCTCTCTCTCCCCTTGCCATTTAAACTATATGACCAAAAGTATGCAGACACACCTGCCCACCTACTTTTGTGTACGTTTGGTCTGTGGCTGCTTTTCATGCACTGAGCTACAATCCTTTGTTCCAATGAAGGAAAATCTTGATGCTCTCTCTCCCTTCGTCTTTCTACCTCCTCTTCTCTGCTGTCCTCCCCCCCCCCCCCTCTATTGACAACTCAAATTTCCCCTCTGTCTTTTCCTCACTTGCCCCCCCCCCCCCTTTTCTCTCTTCTCTCACTCTTTCTGACGCATCTCGCTGTAGCTCCATGCTGATAGACCATGAATATCAAATACCTGTGCGATCGACGGAGCTGAGACTCGCACAGCATGGAGGAAGAGAAGGCGGCAGGTGTGTGTGTGTGTGTGTGTGTGTGTGTGTGTGTGTGTGAAAGAGTAAGCGAGCGACAGAGAGAGAAGGCATGGCTGTATGTGTCTATAGGTGGATATGTGTCAGTGCAAACACAAAAAACAGCATGTGCACTCGCTGCAAATGTCATCCTTATATACTGTGTCTGCGCCTGCATTCACCCCTTCAACTGCCAACACGCATCACTGACACATGACGACTATAGCATGTACAGGAAGAATCGATTGATACACACACACACACACACACACACAAACACACACACATTCCCACTTGCTGTCCACAACTAATCAGCTGCCCTCTTTCCAGCTTTCTCTCTCCCTCTCTCCCTTTTGGACGGTCAAACACTATGTGGCTCGCTCTTTGAAACTCCACAAGCCACTAGAAACCATTTATAACCTCATCCAACCCCGAGCAATTACACCAGCAGCTGCTCCATGTCACTCCACGTATGTGTGCGCGGCAGTGTGTGAGTATACTTACGTGTGAATGTGTAGTGGTGTGTGTGTGAGCATCTGAGGTGTTGTGTGTTTGTGTAAAGGGTGCCATATGGCTTGTGTGTTTTTGAGCTCTTAATGTGTAAAGGCTCCAGTATGGTCTATGTAACTGTATACTATGAGTGTGTGTGTGTGTGTGTGTGTGTGTGGAGTGTGCTGTATGGGTGGCTGTAATGTGTGTGTGTGTATGGGCCAGGTGGCAGCTTGAAACATCACTTTAATTAAGCCGGAGAGCCTGTTCTGCGGTAGAACGGCCCCCTCTGATTGACTCGTATGTGTCACCAACAGGCCGCTACAGAACACAGAAACAGCATCGAGCCTGCTGCAACAGGGCTGCAGCCATTAATCACTGCGGCTATCCTATTGTGCTAATAATGATACCAAGTTATGTAACTCTTGTAATGCTTCTGTTATGGCAAAAATGAGACGATATTATGCACCCAAAGCAACAGTACAAGAGGTATTCAGAAGTAAAAGCAGCAACCTGACAGTGTAAAAGTACTAAATTACAAGTAAAAGTCTTATATTTACTTGAGAAAAGTACTATGAGGTAGTAGGAGTATTAAAAGCAAAAGTTCTCATTATGAAAAATATGATCTATTTCTGAGTATTGTATTATCATGGTTAAGTTATGTTATTTGATGCATTAATGTATTGTTGATTAATGTTGTAGCTGGTTGAGGTGGTTAACTACTTTATATACTGTTGGATTTAAAAAATAATAGAATATTATATTTCGTACGATCATTATGTTTTGTAAGTTAACATTCATGAATTGGAGTAAAAAAGTCTATTTCCATATGAAATGAATGTGAAGTAATAAAAAAGGAGAATACAGTGGACATATTTGAGAAAAAGTTACTTGAAAATGCACTAAATACATAACTTAAGTTTTCACCACAGACTCCAAATCATACTTTGGTCTTATTATAGTTATTATAGTATAACAATTTTTCATTCACACCAAAATAAGTAAATACACCGGCTGATTTCACTGACTGGCATTCTTTCAACCACAGAGGGAGAACAATCTGTGAAGTGAGCTGCTGTCACGGATGTTTACGACGAAAATTGTTGAAATGCATTGTCTTTAACACACGAATGACGGCCGCACCTCTTCAGTCGACACGGTTTTGTCACATGAAGCTTTTAACATATGAACTGGGCTTCAGCACAGATGTTTACATGAAATATGGCATACATTTCTGCTGCATGTCAATATTGTACTAATTTAAGATAATAATTATCATACACTGACAGTGGTGTTATACTGAACTGCAAATCATTGCGTTAATGACTACGATGTGTTAGCTCTATCAAACTGCTGTGAAACGTCAAGCATGGACCATATCATCCTACACCATGCTACCACACCTACAGACCTGTTACAGACATACTGTATTACACTGTACATTGTAATATATTCATGCTGTGTCATGAACAGCCAACACATATTCTGCTATGCAGAATGCTATATCACGTCATCAAGAAAACCTTCATCATTACACTGCAGTGTGCTAACAGATTGCTGTTTCATAACAGCTCTGTATGCAGAGAGGAGAGGAAACATGCACGTGTGATAGATAGCATCTTGGCACGGTGTTGCTGCAGCATTACTGCTGCCACTGCTGATGGCTTTTCAATATAGCTTTGCAGTAATTTTCCATAAGCCCGTGTGACTAATGGCGTAAACAATGGAGCCGAATGTTCACGTTATGGGCCCATTATGGAACTATCAGGGCAGGCATGTAAAGACGGATGCCTTTGATCAGCACTCTATTGTAGAAGCCAGGTGCAGGGAAGAGGATTTGCGTCTTTAAGTGTGTCTTAAGTGTGTGCGTGTGCGTGCGAGAAAGAGAGGGGAAGAGAGGCAGAATGGAGTGAAAAAGAAAGACGAAAAGAAGCAACAAAGACGGAAACAAGAGAGATACAATAACAATGAAAGAGAGGAGGGTAAGAGCTGCTGTGACAGAGACAGAGAAAACCCAACAAAGTGGTTTGTTTCTACAGACCATTGGCAAAGTAATGAATTGTTTAAATTACTCCCAGTCTATTTGTGAAGCCACCCAAAGCATCTCATTTGCCTTTGATGCCTTTTTCCCTGTGCAGCATAATGACCCAAGCTGGTGATGTCATGCAGCAGTTACCTCAATCAGCCAATGGGGTTTCCCGGCTGTCACAGGCTGCCTTGGATGCTAAAGGGAGCAGTCAGAGTCAACAGGTTAGACAGAAAATCCCCTGAGATAGAGACTTAATAACTCAATGCAGGAATGTGATTAGGGACATCTGAGAAAAAGAAGAAGAGGGTCAAGGATGTAAATCCAGTGGCTGAGGGGTTGAAAGAAACACAAATGCACCTAAACATTGGCACATTTTTATAATAAATCAAGCAGAAATGAACGTGGAATGAGTGAATGTTTTAGCCACCCACGTGCTCGAAAACCGAATTCAGCAAACCAGAGTGTCACAACTAATGACAGCCTCTAGTGGACTGCTGTAAAAACGTGGCTGATTTTTGGGTCATTGGACCGATTTCAAGAAGTGAGTGCTTTTTCCACTTCAGTTGTCGCGTTTTGTCTGCCGTGTAACCCTCGACAGAGCTCTCTCTCACAGGACGAGGCGTGCCATGCCAACCCCAAAACCCCCAACTGGAGTGCTGGCAAACCTGCGGGTCTATAAGCGGTCTACATGTTATATATTCTGTTAGCTTTTTTTTATGTTATTAGATGCATTTTTCTTAAATGTACAAAGAGAGAAAAATAGAAGGAATAGATCCATTATAGTAACAAAGTCAGATATTCTTAAGCTCTATTGAGGCACACCAAGCGCAGCATTTCACCTTGACTGAAACCTCTTTTCTCCTTTCAACTCCAACTTTAACATCAACTCTCTTTATGCGAGCAGCCTGAATGGACACTTTACTTTAATGTATGCACACAGACAATACAGTGAACTATCAGTATGATGAGATGTGAATGCATTACACATTATGTGTACTTTTACTTTGCATACTGTTACTGTGCAAGTTGTCATGATTCAGTTTGTTTCTGCACAAATGCTCCCCAGGACAATTCTAGTTCACTGAACTTAAATGGTTCTAACTCTGAAACTTTCTATACTGGAACTATTAATTGTTTAATATCTATAATATAATACAATATAATTTAAGTTATTCATCAAATCAAATCCGCCTGTTCCGGTTTCTTAAATGTGAGGATTGGAGGACTGTTTCGGACAAAACAAGGCTCTGGGAACCTATATGTTAAGCATGGGTCACCATTTTTTGAAATTCTTACACTAATTGATCAATCGAAAGATTAATAATGAAAATCATCATTAGTTGCTGCCCTACCTCTCAACATCCAATTCTCTCCTCATCTACCGGAAAGGTATCTATTACTTGAAAATGGAAACACGTCTATTAAAAGCTGCCCTGTTCTGTTAGATGCACACCCTGCACCTAAAGCTGTGCACCATCATGGTGCTTCTGCTGCTGCTGCTGCTGCTGCTGCTGCTGCTGCTGTTGTTGTTGCTGTTGTTGTCGAGATGTTTAAATTGAGGCGCCTGACAACAGATAACATCTGAAAAGCACTGAATCCATTATGGCGGTTGATGTTCCGGGAAAGGGTGAGGAGAAGAGAGACTCATCAGGAGGTTTGGAGTTAGGAAGGGAGGAAAGGAGGGAGGTGAGGAGAGACAAAATGGGGGAGAGAGGAGACAGCATGACCATGGTGCATTTCCTCCATCTGTCTGGCTCTTGTCCCTGTGGTTGCATTGATTTTTAGGCTAGTAAACGTGCAAAATAAGAGAAAATTTAACAATTGCTTTTACTTCCCTTAAATCCTTAAAGTTGCGCCGGACAATATTTTTATGTAAATATATAATAGTTTAGTTCAGATTTACTTTAATTGTGATACTTAAAAAGAAAAAAACTTTACTCAGCAGGTGATCCAACCAGAAAGCTGAGCTATGTGATTCTTTTTTCCTTTACATTATTGTGAGAAATAAGTATGAAAACTATGATTTCTGTGCAGTAAAGTTCTTTAAAACATGTTAGTGGACCCTGCAAAACCAAGTACAATGCTGCCATGGGTGGCTTTTAACAGGCCAACTGATAATGTGACAGTCACCACAGTGTTGGCTGTCACTGACAAGGCAGCAGTGGCTGCAGTTGTCTTTCTCTGTATTTATTTTAAGGCTTATGGAATGATACACGTCTTCACGTCTGAATGTGTGCACACGTGTGAGATGTGCCAGCTGCAGTCACAATAATCGGCGACGTCCTGCCATAACGTTCCTTGATGACGAGGATCATCCACACAGCTGGCAGGTATGACTGCCAATCAAATTAACTGGCCAATTACGCTTCTAATGTGCCGCGCAACACGCAACCAATCACTTGCACTTGGCCAGATGTAACCTGAAGGTAAGGCCAGATGTGAAGACGTGAAGTCTGCGGTTGTTCAATTACAACTCAAGTTCGGTATGTAAATGGAGAGTTATGGAAATCTGAATAGCCTTTTAATTTCAGCAGTAAAGACAGATGAGCTTTTAACAGCTGCTGTAGTGGAGAACCTTTTAGGGTAATGTGTGACGAGTAACATTCAGGCCATTGAGGCCGTTCTGTAACAGTTGGATACCGCACATCCTGCTGAGAGCTGATTCTTCATAGAAGGTAGCTTCTCAAACTAAAACGACATCTGCTGCAACTGCAGGGTACAATCCCAAGATTAGGAATGTTTATTTGCATCCAGTGCCTGGGTATTTACGGATATGACATATTAGGCCATACATGTCAAGTGTCTCCGTTACAGGCGGCGTCATATGTCAAAGTTGTCAAAGTTGCTGTGCACGTTTGCCACTGAGGCAGCCACATCCAGCTCTATCTGCATTTTTCTCTCAATAAAGTGAAACCCAAACTAAACAGCCTGTTTGTTATTCACCTCACATATCAGAGTGAGTCTGCTGCAAGAAGGCCAGACTGACAACCTTATCCACAGCCGACAAATAAAGCAAACTCCCATGTGTTTCCACCCTCACTGACAAATACAGCTCTGAGGGGAGTGATGGAGCGAATTATTCTGCAGCACAGCCTGAACAGTCCACACTGATGAACCATGAAATTGTGATTTGTTAGAGCAACTCTGGATGGAGATTAAAATTAATGTTACTGACTAACATTTATACACATGACTAGTGACTTGCATTTTGATTAACCAGCTAGTTTACCAGTGGACCCTGAATACATGCATAAGCTATTGTTTTTATCCCAACTGGGCGATAACATTCTGTGTTTTTCCTAGCAGAGATTAATAACATCCATGCAAAGGGGAGTTCAGGCTAAATAAAGGAGTAGTAGGAGCTGTTAAGGAGGGGGAGGCAGTTTTGGGATGTGGGTTTAATTGCAGGCTAGTGTTGGGGTGGAGTCTTACCAAATCTCGGGGGCATTGCACCTGGGGCTCAGCATTCTAGAGGATGGAGGGGGGACAGAAGAACCAAAAGTAATCAAGCAAAAATATTTATTGTCAGGAACAGTGACAATTCTAGCACACAAGAAGCTGCGGAAAGGGGAACTTATGGATGAACGGAAGCAGTGTGATGAATAAATGGGCATGCAGGAAAATGTGTGTGCAGACGTAAAATATAAAACTGTGGGTCAGAAACAACCATAGTGTTTGCAAGGAGAAAATGTCACCATCTTCACAGGTGTCACTTCCAGACCAGACGGGATCAAATCCTATTTTGGCGCCCCTGCACACTTCTACTCTCCAGAGTTTCTCTAACCAGTGTGCTCTTAATGTCCAGCTGCCATAATCCAGATAAAACTTAGTTCACCCAGACTGCTTTCACCAGATGACAAGCAACAGGAAGTGCTTCGTGGACTGTTTTCGCCCGGAGGTTTGAAGAAAGCACTCACACACTCTGATCTGTGCAATATTCATTGATGGATAAATTGCTTGATGGACGCTTTTCCAATCTTTATACACCGAATCTCTGCTCCAGCCCTCCCATATCTTTGAATAAGATTTTATTTGGCGAGCAGTGATCTTTAAACATTTGCTCCGAGTTTTGCCTCTCAGCCTACATACAGGCGGACCTACTAAAATATCCTGCAATCATCTGTCCATCACTGCAACTACATGTGATCTTGCGTCACGTGCATTAATGTGCAGTGCTTTAATAATAGCACATATCAATATCAATTTACAAAGCATTTCTGATTCTTTTGTTAGACTACCATTGATGTGGAAAGCTCAATAACCGAGGTGTTATTTGCAAGATGAATATATTTTCAGAAGAGCGATAAAATAGCTCCAACAGCTGAAAGATCGCGTTTTATACCTGCTGCATGTGGCAGCTGTACAAATGTTACAACAGCTGGTGACTTTATTTTTTCCTTGCACTGCATTAGGTTTAATAAATAAAGCTTAGTAAGTGCCATTTTTAATTCATACTTATGTGCCAAGAAAATGTGCTATTTACTCGTGAAACTCTGCTTTGTTTAAGCTCAATTTAGCCATCCAGTTATATATAATGTGTGTTATTATTATATATTTGTTAACTGACATGTTGTTTACTCTCTCTAAAACCCACGAGAAATGCTTAGCCTAGCTCACAGCTCTGGATAAAGACTGAAACTTCTCATTTTGCGCACTGGACCTCATCTCCCTCGGGTCATCTCCACCCTTTCACATCACCCTCTCCACCCTCTGCAGCTGATAACCACAGATCAAATAAATCCTACCATCTAACTACCAACTACGCAGAGTCAGCTGGACTCGAAGGCCCGCTCTAATCTAAAGATGAGTATCGACCAGTGTGGCAGCTCCTCTCATCTAACTTGGCCCGTGGCGACAGCCAGCCAATGGCCTCCTCTGCATCCCTTGCTGTGATAATTGTCACCAATCAGCCATTTGATTGACACTACTTGCTAGCGAATGGCTGCTTGTGCCTCTAATGACTGCTGAGGGAGCTGGAAAAGACCATTTTTATGACAACAGAGGGGGGATTTAAGGCTGTTTGGTGCTATAACTCATGTTACTACTCGATAAGGCATATGTTACAGCTACTGAAGCTGGAGAGATAGCAGAGAATCATTGACCGCCGCTGTGGAGTAAACACCAATGTGATTTAAAGCTCCCTAACAGCTTCCACTGTTCACTCTTAAAATAAAAACTACACTTAAGCCACAGTCTTCTGCAGCCTTGATTTCATCTTGGCCATTATGAGCTCACTTCTTTATCAAACAACTTTGAGGTAACTCGCAGCGTGCAGGACATCTGATTTCCTGCAAAGATAATTAAGTATAACATCTGGCGTCATGTAAAAACACGACCTTAAGGAAAGCAAACACTTGTAACAAACGTACTAACTAAATTAGCAGCAGTTTGCATGAATCATTGAGGTTACAAGCTGTGAATGGCATCTGTCCAGACCGAGTGACAGCAGCAGCATCCGAAAACAGCACACAAAGATTTGTATTGCTGTTTGTATAGTGTAATGTGTGAGGATGTTGCCTGATTGATATTCAAGCCAAGTGTGTTTTTCACTCTCTGCCTACTACCTGCCCTGCGTCTGTCTGTTCATCCCCACATCCATCAATCTAGTAAGTCGGCTTGGAGGCAAAACACAGCGACACAGATGGAAATACAGAGACAGAGACGGTAACCTAACAAAGCGAGAGGAAGAAAGGGAACTGGTGAACGAGAATGAAAGGAGCGGGAGGGGAGGGTGACACATAGCGAAAGACAGAGACAGAGCGAAAGCGAGAGGAAAGGAGAGGGTGAAGGAGATAAAGAGAAAAGATTGAGCTCTACAGGTTTCCTCTGAGGCTAGCTGCAGTTTGATAATAGAGAGGAGTGCAGCGACGGAGCGGGACAATCAATCTGCATGCTCGGCTAGCGTGCCGTGTTAGCTGGGAAATGAGAAGACAACACTGCACTCACTGTGGGGATTAACGGCACTTGTGACAGCACAGGAGCACACACAGACACACTCCCACACGTATGTGAGAGCACACACACACCTATAAACTACACGTATCCATGCATGGGGGGCTGTATATATGCCATGATGTGAAATGTATCATGCTGACAAGATGAACAGTTGAAGGAATGATCCAGGGGAGGTGGAGAATGACAAACGTACCACTTCTCGGGGGAGAAAAGTGTCCTCCTGCCGTAGAACCAGCAGCCCCACAGCCCCGCCCATAGGTGTGGCCCGGAGCAGAGACACCACCTCCTCCTGGGTCCGCCCATTCAGGTCCACTCCATTCACCTGAACAGGAGACAAAGTGACTGGGTTTAGTTCGAAATAGGCTTCAGAAAAAGTGAAGTATTCAAACGGCTTATTTTTGCGTCTTGCAATGTTTTAAAACAGAGAAAAGCAGCAAATCCTCAAATAAAAAAAAAGAAAAGAATCAAAGCTGTAGCCTAATACAGTGATCATCTCGTCATTTCATCACTAGTTCAAAAATAATTCTGTGGATCAAAGGACTCAAAGTTTTGTGCAACAACCCCTTAGACTCAGTGTTGCACAGTGTAATCCTTTATGCAAATGTTTGCAATGTGGGATAACACAACTTCAAAAGTGGTTCCGTCTTGCTGCACAAGATTGAGTATGAAAACATCTTCTTTGATTTAACTCCAGGATGCTGAATTTCAATATAAAAGTTATCTGAAATGAATTAGTTACACTTTAAATGATGGCAGGTCTTATTTCAAAGTGTTAGAACTTCTGCTGTGACATACAACATGAATATTTCATACTGGGGTTTGTCTACTGCCCAGATAACACAATCTAATCACCATCATAGATTACACTAAATGAGTTCATCAGCTCCTGCACACATATGAACTGTGCCGTGTTAAGTATCACTGCACTTTCACTTTCTCACCTCCAGCAACCTGTCTCCTGCCTTGAGGCGGCCATCTTGGATGGCAGCTCCCCGAGGCAGAATGTTCTTCACGTAGATGGGTGCCGAGCCGCCGATGGGAACGTCCCGTGACGTTATACTGAAGCCGAGTCCCTCAGGACCTGTGTGACGAGCAGTAAGGAGAGGAGGTCTTATGATGGAATCAGGTTTTATCTTGAGGCACAAGCTGAAGCTCTTCGATTCCCTCTGTACCCCTACAGCTCAAGCTACTGTGAATAAGTTCATATTCAGCTGGCACGGTTCTCCCGGATCTGATGTAAGTTTAGGCAGTAACAGTGATGAGTGTTTGGGCAGGCATGTTACGGGCTCAGATGTTCGAGTGAAGTGGTTTGTTTAATCAGGAGTAAAGGGCTAGTGTTCAGGAATTAACCTGCGTTTACTGCAGCACTGTACAGTGATGTCAAAAGAAAGGATCAAATTTAACATCGGCATGTGAGGCAATTGCTTAAGCCATCATCAACTACTTTGATGAGATAAGATGCATCAGATTCTGTCTGATTCAGCTCAGTGGGCAATTGATTGATCTATTATATCAAATGTTCACTTTGCAGTAATTAATCTGTGGCAATGTTGGAAAAAAAGTTGGGAAAAGTAGAGACAAATACTCCAATCAATGCGCTATTTGATGCTATTCATTTCATGGATGAAACCCTGAAACCAGCATTTACAACAGCAACACTTTGCCTTTACATAGAGTGCACTAAAGTTGAATTATACAACATTATATCGTGTGACCCACTTACACTACACAATCTTTAGATGCTGATCTGTCTGTGTTTATTAGTCTATGTGGGCGGATGTAGTTGTGTTTGTGTATATTTGCAAGTTTTGCCTGCAACCCCTCAAGAGTGTATCATTATGAACCATTAGGAATACAGGCCTGCATCTCATATCATCAATAATCCCAACAAACAAACAATTTCCTACCATTAAGCAAGTTAAATACAGGAAATGAAGAGAAATCCTGCATCCCGTCAGCCGAGAGCTCAAAAAGGTTTATAGTGAATAATTAAAGTACGATATATTGTGAGGGGGGGGCGACTTTGTTCCTTTAGCGTAAGAAATTGGACTTTGTAATAAGTACATGCAATTACATGAGGCCACTGAGTAAGTTCAGCCTGAAGACCGATATTAAATTGAAGCCAGAAACTGAAAAACAACCTGTGGTAAGAACATATTACACTGTCTGGGGATGTTGGGGTAAGGTGTCACTGTTTTATTCCAGCATGTCCGTCTCTGTCAACAGAGATAATGACCAACACACTTAAGTCGGTCCTTTTCCCACAAGCATTGTATCTGACCCGGGTACTTCATGTGTGTGTCTTAGAGAGCGCTGTAAAGAAACAGTTCCAGATGACATAATTTAGTTCATTTAAGAACAATAATGAGCATCCTTGCTGTATCAGAGTACTGGCCCTAATCCTCACTGCCTGTCTGACTGAGCTGATGCAAAGAAAGGCAGAACACTTAGCTATTCTGTTTCACATCCTCTACCTAATCCCCTGCATTGATGAGCCAATCAACTTCCCGCAGGCAGACGAGGTGCGGTATTACATTCACCGGTAAATGCTTATAGCGTTCCTGGCTTTAAACAGGGAGGAGGATCTTTTAAACTCCCATTAGCTTGATTAAGACATACCTAAGCAATTTCCTGTGCAGAATGGGATTCTCTGATTGATTTTGATACTCCCCAGGATTTGCGAGGAGACTGGTGCCTGATTCAAGCACATAAACAATACGGGAGTTTAATCTGCGCTCAAAGCTGTGGGCTAAAGTCGGTACTCAAAACAAAACAGATGAGCCAAACGGCCTCTTGGGAGTCGCTGTTAATCCCTGCAAGTGTCTGCTCCAACAGCAGCAAACAAAATGAGGAATGAGGAAAAGATAACATCTTTGACTGAGAACATAACCGATCTCCTGGCATATCGTGCCCAGAATGCAGTGTATTCTGGGTATCATGACTAAGCAAGAGATGTGAGAGAGAGAGAGAGAAGAAAAAACTATGAGAAAGGAACAAGTGGAAATAGCTATCAGCTGGGATGGAATATGCAACAACCAGCTGGGTGTTTTTATGTTTTATGTTCTGGCTTGATTCCAGCCCCAAGAGAGGCAACAGAGTTGGGTGAAAACTTCAACGGGCATATGGTGCAGCCCCCGTCAGAGTCTTTGCAGTGGCATTTGACAGCACACAGGGACCAGCGGCTGCTTAGCAACAAGCTCTCTGGCCCTGAGACCTGGCACAGACACCTGGTATCCTGTTGGCAGAGGTTTGCACCACATGTGCCAGCTGTCGGTCAAAGCCTATACCGAGGAGACGTCTCTAAAGTTTTATTCACAACATCGTCTTTCATTCTGCGTTTCCACCTCCCAGATTCTGAACAGTTTATTGGACTCGTCAGCCACTGTTTGTTGCTCACATCAGCATGTAAACTCTGGATGTTTTTAAGCCTGTTACAACATTGTTCATGCTTCTGTGTTTGCGCCATTTCTCAACAAACTGTTCCTACACTTGTTTTTGATGTGCCAGGACTGGGGAAATTGCTTGTTTATTCATTTGGAGGAATGCAAAGCAGGAGGGGAGATTTTCACAGACCCTCTGGAAAGAACCAGATGATACTTCAAAAACAAAATGATGTAATACATCATGTAGGGACTGAGATGTTTTTGCACAATAACAATAAAGAGCTGTTCTGATAATGGAAGTTCCAAATGTGTTTCTAGGTTTAAAAGTCTTCTATTAACTGTTCGGGCTCCAATCAGACAGAGAAAAGGCAAGGTGAAGTAAAAACGTGTCTCAGAGGCAAAGCTCAGTTTCTTTGCAGGGACCTTTGTTCACCTCACCTTTCTTCAGCTGGATGTTGAGCCTCCTCCCAACTTTTTTGGTATATCCTCCTGGTGGTGTGGAGTTAAGTCCCCTCTGAGGCGAGTGGGTGTGTCCTGTCGGAGGCTTGGCTGCAGAGACTGCTGGGTGAGTCAGAGGGGGGTCGGTCTGTTCGGGGTGAGCATGGGAATGAGGATGCGGATGGGAGTGCGGGTGAGTTTGGGAACCGTGTCGGGACATCCTCTGCGGGGTGTGGTCCATGCCGGAGACGGTGCTGCCGGTCAGGGAGTCGGGGCTGAAACGGCCCGAGGCGTAAGCCGGGTTCCTCTCGGCGTGGGACAGCTGCTCGTAGTGGGCCTTCATCGATGACGGCACCACGTGGAACATGATGACAGGAGAGCGCATGGCCTGGCGGAACATGTTCTGGGCTCTGAGACAAAAAGAGCGACAGGAAGTTTAAGGGCGCAATTCAGAAAGAGGATGGAGAGAGGGAGTCGATCATTCAACTGATTTCACCTTTCTCAGCCATTCTTAACACTCATATACATTCATATGTCTGCACAAACTTGCCCATTCAAGCACTCCACCTACCCCATGTCTCTGTCTCACACACACACACACCCCCAATACTATATATATAAAATCCAACTTCGCCCACCTGAACATTCTGACATGTTAATTAATACTTATTGCCAGCGTGAGCAGCTCTAAAAAGAGACTGAACCCTCCCCGACAGCTCCATCACATAATCCCCTCATTTGGCTCCAGATGAAGGAGACCTCTATCCGTCGGATAGTTTGCAGAAAATCCTCTTTTAAACCCCCTCCCGGTGTGAGCTCATGTACAGTAGGTGTGAATGGAAACTTATGTTGGCTGTCAGCACCCCGTAACAGCGGAGCCTTGTTAGCACCACCTGTTTCAATAAAGCCGACTTTGGTATGGCTCTTCCCTCGCCCCCTGACAGCTGCACAGACGTTCGAGAAACTGTCGGGGCCCCAGAATTTCTATTGCTCACCCCGCCCCTCTGAACGACAACTAAAACCAGGCCCCCCAAAGAATTTCGTTGTGAAATTCCAGGCTCCATTTTTTCCCAGCCACTAAGGACCCTCCCCGAGGAGGATGTCTCGACATCTTTACGATTTCGGCCTGAATCGAGTGGCAGACAAAATGTGATCTGCTCCCTCATAAAAATACTGTAAAATAACGAGAGCAACTGTTGATGCTCTTGTAACAACACTATGTATGAAAGCCTTATTTCTATTCATTGCTTGACTTATGGCTCAACAGCAGAGTTGGCGGGGGCACCATAAGCTGACTGAGATTAAAGGGTTGGTTCACCCCAATTACATAATGTTTTGGTTTAATTGCCTAGATTTCTGGCTTCCCACCCAATTCAATGAGAGTGAACATTGAAACTATATCTACTAAAGAAATAGTCCCTTTGTTAGAACTGTTGACAGCATGTTCTCTGTATCATCCAAAATACAGGGACACCGTTTCATGAAAGAGATATTGCTACTGAGGTGAAACTCCATTAACCTCCATTGTATTGAGGTGGCCATGAAAATCTCAACTCTCATCTCAAGCATCAACAAATAAAACCAAAACTATCTGCGTGGCTAGATACTACAAGAATAAAATGCAAACAGATTTTTTTGTTTGTTTTCATTCATTAAAATACTTCAATAATGGGTGAACAGATATATATATATTACTGCATGTAATCCCATGACAAAGATGCATCAACATAATACTCATGTATGTATGCATGCATGCATGTGTGGGTGGGTGGTTCTTTGCATGAGAGTTGTCTTAAATGTATATCAAACATTCAATTGTACATTGAAGTTGAAAACATGCATGCATTTAGTATACATTTATGCTGACAGGTAAAATAAGATCAAACACATACAGTATATGCATCACTGGATTTCTGAAATTGTATTCAGAAGGTTACATTATATATGCAGCATGAAGGCAGCATGCAGCATATAGACTCCAGAGAAGAGGGAGGGGGGAGTTAGGTGGTGGGTTCGGTTAGGCAAGTAACGAAAGCACAAGATGTGAACGGAGCTGAAAAACAGAGGCTGTGAACGTTAGGAGCCTTATTCCCGTTCCTTCCAATGGAAGAAGCGAGAAGGGTGGTACAATAGGAGTCCAGCTGGGCTGTAACTGAAACACAGGGGAATAAAGGCTGAGACGGTTGCAGGGACCACTTCAGCGATTGAGGGCACGACCTACAGGAGTTTAATAGGGAAAGGTTAGCTTAGCACAGTGACGGGCAGCAGAGGAGCCTGTGCACTGGCAGGAGCGCAGAGAGGAGGGTAAAGAAAGGCATGAGGAGAGAGAGGATAACAGCAGAAAGAAGAGTTTAGGACAGGAGGTGTAAGAGGAGGGAAGAAGCGAAGGCCCAAAAAGCCAGTCACAGCAGTGGGTCCTGTGAGCTGCTGTCTTACTGTTCAAAGCGGATGTTTCTCAGGTCTCCGTTATTGATACGGACGATACAGTCGTTCTCCTGGAAGAGGCCCTGGTGCTCGGCCTTGCCTCCCCTCTCCAGACGCTTGACCAACAAGCCAAGAGTCCTGAAATGTTCAAACGTTCATGTCAACAAGATGCAAGACGGTGTCCGTGGAAGAGAGCTAAGGTGGAGAATACACTTTTTTTATCTACTGAATTAGAATCACTGTCACTTTCTTTGAACATAGTTACACTTCAGCTGCGTTCAGATTTGATCACTTATCCTAATCTGATCATTTATATCATATATAACATATATGTTTTATATAGTTTATAAGAGATTATCAGTGTGCCTTCTAGCCAGATTTGCTCGGAGAGCAGTTGGTTAATGTGGGTGATTCGCGTCGCTTCCGCCTGCTGTCTGAACCCGTTGTTCTGGCTTCGCTGTCCAATCCTTCAAGGATTCAAGTTCACTCAAAGTGTCATCTTTGAGGCCTAAACAATCAGAATTTTTCACTCTATTCTTCTTGACATTCATTGTCTTGTTGTTCTGTGGCTTTGTAATATATTATTGCGAACACAAAAATGTATCCTTGAATACCAAAATCCCTGTTCCTATGATCAGGCGGCTGTCCCAGAATCAGTCTGCGCCATGTTCGTGCAAAGCTTTTTTTCAGTCAAAATAAATGCCTATGCTATGAGCTATGCCCAGTTGCTCCCTCTGCTTTCTCATGTGGTACTTGAAAGGTCTGTACAGTGTGGTCCTGTCATTTGCATCATCAGTGTACCAATGAGGCTTATGAGAGAAAGCAGTCGCATCACATCACGGTGCTTTAGAGGCTGTGTGGGGGAGGCATCTATTCAAAGGCAATCAACACCTTCAAACACTCGACTGCAGTTCTGCCGGGTTGATGCTTTGCTGGTGTTAATTTTCTAACCCGTAAGACTCCTGCGTCCCTTTTCTAAGCCAAAATAAATAAATAAAGTGCTTTCAGACAATGACAGAAAGCAGCACCGCTACACATTGATAGCAGAGAAGCTGGTCTATCGCACTGTAGCACTTCAACCGTGCTGAGCTGCAACCGTTGTCGCCCTGTAATCCGCTGTGGCAAACTGGCTTATGCCTCCCCGCACAGCCGCGGCGAGAGGCTAACTTCACCTGAAAGGGCGCTTTGCGGATTATGGATCCGCGTATGAGGAAGAAAATCAACCGCGGGTAGGAAAGACGGCACAAACCTAATCAAGTCTTCTTCGGTATATAGTCTGTGTCCGTGTGTATCGAGGCTTTTTCTGAGGTAGTATGAGCGAGTGTCGCCTAGGTAAATTGGGTTGATTTTAGGGTTTAATACACGCCTAAGGCTTATAATTCAATATGAATGGGAATGTGATTACAGAGAGGGCAGAAAAGTTCAGGAGTTGAAAAAGTTCAGAGACAATTTCACTGATTGAATTTGAGTGAGAACACAATGCGATTTGCTGTGGAGGGGCCATTTCTCTGATAAAAGCCGGGCATCTTAATCTTGGGACAACGCCTACTCTGACATTTCCCCAATAAAAGAAAAGTGCATTATAAATGTGCTTTTAGGTTGATTAAGTCAGGCAGTGAGAAAAGTGATATGATCTTGATTTTCAATAAAGCTCGACAGGGAAGTTTGTAGTCGAGGATCAGGGGCAGCGCCGTACATAAAGAAAGTTTGGACATTTGTGGGGCTGCAAGCACTAGACCCATGTAAAACTGGTCCACACTGGTTCTATAAACTTTTAACATTCTTTCAATAATGAGAAGGACCTCCATGTAAATGTCAGGTTTGAAAACAACATTATGCACTCCACATACTATTAAAGGCTGCATGACTCGGACCACAACCTCCAGAAATTGCCTCTGCGGGTTTATTCAAACCAGATGTGAAATTCCTCTAATTCCTTCACAGCTTTGTTCCAGCTGTGTATGGGTGCTTCTGAATGTGTTGTAGGTATGCGTGCATGTGTGCGCTGCTCAATGTATCCTTTGAATACATGTAAAGCTGATCTGACAGCAGCCACAGAGAAATATGACGGTCACCTGCAAACCCTAAACAAGCATGATTGATCACTGTAAACTGGCAAATGGCTTCATGATGCCGACAATGCAAACCTGTGTGTGTGTGTGTGTGTGTGTGTGTGTGTGTGTGTGTGTGTGTGTGTGTGTGTGCATGGCATTCGGTTTGTATGAGTGATTGCACATGGGCAGCAAAGAGGAATGTCCGGTATGCATGTGTGTTTGTGCGTGGGTGCGTGTCTCAGGTGATACAGCGCACCTCCCTGAAGGGTTTTTGCCGACCTAAAAAATCCCAAACTACTGTCAGGTGTGTACCACTTTGGCTTTCCAATGCAAAACCAGATAAAAACTGAAAAAGTACAAAAGCAAACGTAGTACAGAGCTGTACATGTAGGGACTGAGTAGAAATACAGCACATGTAGTTACAAACAAAACCTTTTTTCTTATAATTATGTTTCATATTTTTTACTACTACAGTGAACTTGTCTTGTATGAATCTAAACACAAAAAGTAAATGATTTTAAGTTCTTTTAAACAATTTAAGACCTTTTCGATGTGTTTAGACCCTGTGGCCCCCCCCCCCCCCCCGTCTGCCTGCTCTCTTCTAGCCTGTTTGAACAGCATCACGGCTTCCGCTCTGGATATTTTTACCTGCGGTCCCTGCCACTGAAAGGCACCACGTGGATTCCCAGGGGCCCACCGTCGTTTGACACCTCCACCAGTTTGACTATGTCTCTGGGAGACGGTGATGGATGGAAGACAGAGAGAGACAAGGGTGGATGGGTGAGGGGGGGGGAGAGTGGAGAGGAGAGGAGAGGGGTGACACCATGTGGGGAAAAACAAAACAGGCAATGAGATGATGATGAAAGAAACAAGATGAGGACAACAACAGAGGGGTGTAAATAAATAAAAACAGAAAGCAGGGAGGTGTCGGAGGAGACTAACAAAAAAAAGACAATAAAACAGAGCAATCCAAATAAATCAAACTCATGTAAGGGATAACAAGGAATACTGAAGGTTTTCAAAAATCCTCACACACCCAATTTAGACTTAAGCCAATCTTTAAAGCGTAGAACTGTGTCATTTTTTTTAGGGCTGTACCAGAATCGCAAAAGGCCACATATTTATTTGTATGTGTGGGGGGGAAACTATAATCGTACAATGTTGCTGAAGCCTAATATAATTGTTCAAGACACAATAATGTCTATAAATTGTGAAACTGTCATCCTATGCCTATTTGCAGCTGAAATGCACCACAAACCACAAGTCAGTGTTCAAAAAAACAACGCGCTTGGTGCGAGAAGCTCACTTTGACGCTGTTGCTTGCAGCTGGAGAACAAAACTATGTCCTTGTTTTCTTTGTCTTTTGTGTCTCATTGCAGCAATTCAGCAAGCCGATCGTAGCCCCCTCAGAAACAAACAACTGCATGATGTGTTTGACAATTCTGTGACGGTTGAACCCTTTGACTTGCAGTTTCGTACGTTTCAGGTGTAAATGTCTGCACGTAGGACGGTTTACAGTCAGTTAGGACTGTAACGAATGTGCAGACTGATGTGCACAGTAACGGACTTAACACACATTTATGCGTGGATGACATCCTTTAACCCTTTAAAAGCACAAAACAGTTACAGTTATTTACTTTTCCGGGGCAGCATTCTTCACCTGTTAGTCTGTAAAACATCTACACACAGGCACATTTTACAAGATGCCAGATCTCATCGACTCACAGCTTTGATGCAATGACTATGATTAGCTCGGGGAAAATGGGCCCCTTGTTGACAACTAAGAGGCTGGAGAAGCTAGTGTCTCTGGGAAATCATAGGAATAATAACAATACCATACCTGCATATTAAACTGGAAGCATGCAACAGAGCAAAATAACAAAACAAAACACAGTTGTTAATAACAGGAGCTGAATGGGTTAGTGCGTGGGAGAGCTCTGATGGTGAGACGAGGATCATTTTGCTCCCACAAAAGAGAATTATGCAAATCAGGAAGCAGGGTTGAAATGAGATTTTCTACAAACAAACCTGGACTACAATTTAGAACCTGCTGGTCTACCTTTACAGTACTTATGTATGTAATTATGTAGAGAAAGGGAGGAGAGCGCTGATTTACCCAGGTCAACTTTGAAAGAGAAAATATAGTTTCAGACAAAATTAGTTCTTTTTCATAGTTTTGGCCATCATTCCTACTGATAATCACTATAATAAATTATTAAGGTAATAAAGTGTTTGCTGAAATCTGGGAACATGGCAACATTAATTACTTGACATCAATTTGTTGAGTCCTACATTATCATTGTAGAAATGATGGCAAAAACTACCAAAAAGGACCAGAGTTGATGGGTTTATTCCAAATCTCTATCCATTTGGAAAAAGCTGTCATCTTGAAATGCATAACAAGATATTTGCAAAAAATACAGATAATTCAATCTTCAATAATGCAACAATTTGATGGACGCAGAACCTGTGAACGTTCAGATTAGTGTCATTTCAGAGACGAGGTGCTACGTTTCCCGAATGGTGGATTTCACATTTTTGGAATATTTTAATTTTAATAATTTTTTCACTCTCGTGTCAGTAGGTTATTGAGTTTCAGCAGGAATGTGAGGATACAGAGATTCAAGAACTGGGGGAAGCTGATCCATGACCGAAGGACTTACTCTAGTGACCTCACAGGGGTGTGGTCCATGCAGGAGTCAGCTCGACCAACCGGCTCGATCCTGCCGTTTTCTTCTTCTCTGGCGTCCTCCTCCTAGAACAAAGCACAAACAAGCAAGAGGAGTGAGATTGCTTCAGAGAGCAGTATCCCTGTTCTTCAGCAGTATGAAGTGACCCGTCCCAGCTCATCACAGATGTTGTAAAACATGCTAATCTTCCCATACGGCCCTTGTGAGGCTTCCAGGATGCAAAATCATCCATCGTCCACACGCCCAATGCTAATTTTCCTTCCCGATTCCAAAAGTCTGTCGAAACAGGCCATTTTCAGGGTGATTTTGTGCAGTTTGGTCCGGGCACAGAACTTCCTAAGATTGCTTCTTGAATTCCTGGTTATGTATAGGAGGAAAAACCTTCAAAAACCCAAGTGTCTTTCAGCAGCAGACAAGTAGGCTGAGCCGCTAACCTGACGAAGCCAAGACGAGCAGATCGGAGGAGGTCTTCCACTGGTGTAAAAACACATGCCCTTTTAAGATTACACTGCCTTTGTTCTCCTCTTGTATTAACTGTGAACACTTGGTGTGTGTCTGCATACTGAAGCTGAGACTCACGACATGTACACACACACACACACACACACACACACACACACACACACACACACACACACACACACACACACACACACACACACACACACACACACACACACACACACACACACACACACACACACACAGGGCATTGAGAGCAAAGAGGAGAAAAATGAGAAGCAGAGAAAGAAGGTCATTAAAATTTCAGGGCGACACCGGAGAGGCGAGGCGAGCGAGCGGCAGCGCAGGCCTCCACAGCAACCGGCCGCCTCATCAGTATGAAAATGAGCCTGCCGTTACCGTGGCTGCCGTACGGTTGCCATGACACTTTGGGCGCCTGGAGGACGGTACAGCTACAGGGCAGTGTATGAGTGTGTACATGTGTGAGAAACTGTGTGCAAAGACTTCCGACTGCTGTCTTTTAATTACGAAGTCGCGCAGACTGTCACAACGAAAACACAAAGACAACAAGTCTGACTCGCAGTTTTCTTCAACAGACAGAGACGACCATGTGTGAGGTAGTTAGATGTTTGTGTGTGCATGTTTGTGTGTGCATGTGGGTGTGTGTGTGTGTGTGTGTGTGTGTGTAAGTTGTAGTGATGTAAAAATGTAAACGCCTCTTTAATCAATCGTCAGCAACGTTTTAAAGTTGACAACAAAGAGGGTGTTTCATAGGTCCGGACTTATCTTTGGTACAAGGTGAGTTTACTTGAGTCATCAACAAGAAAGGTTCCTAAACTCATCAATTATGTTTGATTTTGTGATATTCTAGCACTCTGATATGGGCATTTTCTTGGCCTGCAATAATGTATTATATTAGTATACCAACTTTGTATGTCATTTTCTTTACATGTTAAAAATACGCCTTATCCTTTAGATCTGATGTGTCTTTACCAGTAGATAAATCAAATAAATAAGAAACATGAACTTATCCATTAAATACAAAACACACGTTTCCTTGATTAACGCAATTAGCAACTAACATGGGTCATTTGTGCAGCCCAACTCAAGGAAAATAGGCATTTGCAACATAAATGTAATACAATGAAGTAATGCTGTCACTGCTGCCTTCGCTCCACCGGTTCTTATTCAGCATTTGGACAAACACAATTTAAAAGTTCAAAAAGAATAATACTTTGCAACTTACAGGGTTTCCTAAAGGACATAAATTGAGACTAGACTAAATATGCTTAGTACTTCAAATATTCCTCCGTTACCAAAAGAGGACTGTAGCCCACAAATGTGTCAATGAAGAAGAAACTGTTCCGCCTTGATGTCGTGACAACAGACTTGAAAATATAAGTATGGAAATGTAGAAGACTATAGAGACGACAGTGTGGTTCTTAAAAGATATTTCTCGGATCGGTGCACAGCAGCACTGCATGCCGAGATGTTTTACAGCACCATAAAAGAGTTACGTAAAACATATGAGCATTTACAAAGAGAGCACTCCTAAAGTGGGTCTTTACATTGCCAAAAATGTGTTCTACTATACGGCGCATGCCTATGATTTATTTACTTGTACTGTATGGACCCTTCTCTGTTATGTATGGAGGAGCCCTGCACTCATCAAGAAGGCACAATCACCCACACCATAAAACACACAGAAACACATCCAACGCTATTCAATATTCATCAAGGGACGAGGAAGTGAGGCCGGGGGGGACACCAGAGAGGGAGAGGAGTCGCTATCTGAGGAAGAGCGAATGAGATCGGCATTCATCGCAGCGCACGCAGGCATCTCACGGACCCTTTATTTCAATATGCACCATCTCTAAGGAATCTTGCTGCACACTGACGATTCGGTTCGACAGTCAGGCAGCGACTGTGTGTGTGTGTGTGTGTGTGTGTGTGTGTGTGTGTGTGTGTGTGTGTGTGTGTGTGTGTGTGCACGTCGGCATGCGAGACAGGAGAAAGACAGAAAGAATGAAAAAAGAAAGATAATAAAGGAGAAAGGTGAAGCAAGTGATGGAGACTAAAGTAAAATTAGAGAAACAAACTGAGACACAATAAATTAAGTGTGCAGTAAAGAATGTATTTACAGCATTATATCTTCATTTGTAGCAGCTGCCATGGCTCAATATATACAATCAATTCTAGTACAATAGAGATACGACGGGCCAATGGGGAAAAAAAGAAATGCCTTCATCTAATGCAGTGGTTTTGTTTTTCGTGATTTCCCACTCACCCTGTTGCTTCTTGTCCAAAGAGAGATATAATGGAAGTGTTGGGAAAACAATCGAGTCTACAACTTGTTGTGAAGCTTTCGATCATATTACATAATCTTCATCGGCAGATGGATTTGCCCCGTTGTCATGGGATTGTCATCTATGTTGGCAAAAAAAAAAAGTTAGCCCAACAGAACTCCTTTAAGTTCTTAAAAAATAACAGGGCAATCAGTGACATGATAAAGAACTACCAAATAGACCTTGTGGTGAGAATCTGCTGTTTCCAACACTGGAATGAAGTTTGAACCTCAGCTGTTCTGTCCAGTTCCTCCTGTATAAAGGTTTCAGATCCATTTGCTCTGGGTCCCTGTTTTGTGCTGGACAATGTCCTGTCTGACGTTTGTTTACGCTACACCTACCCTGTACCTACGAGTCAAGTGGAGCACAGCATGATTTATTCACGTTAACATGTGGTCTGTCATTAAAACTGCTGATTATGTTTACATCACCCACGGTAACCGTTTTCTTATTTCTTTGCTGCATCCTTTTGATATTTGCTGAAGAGCAGAGTAACACATAAGGAACAAAATTTAAAAATGAAGTAAACAATACTGGCTTCTTCCCAGACAAAACATTAGCAACAACTCGCGCTGACTCAAGCAGTTTGATTGACAGCTGGACCAATCAGCTTTTACTTCAACTTCCCTCCGAAGTCCAGCAGGAGACACTCAAAGAGGCATCGCCACACTTTCCCAACCACACCATCAAGACGTCGCCCATTCCCGTTCCTGGGAGTGGGCCGGGCAAGCGGAGTGATAGATGGCCGCATTAATAATTCAGGGCCGAGGTGGGGGGTTAATGGCTAGCAGGCAGACAGGCGGGCAGGTACGAGGACGAGCGGCCGATGTGTTTTCCAGCCGAGTCATTGTTTGTTTCCTGGATGTGGAGAAGGAGAGGCTGGCGGGCAGTTTTCAGGCCCGGGGGCTCATTAAAGATTAATAGGAGAATCCATTGGGGCCTGTCCTTTCTATCTCTCAGACTAAATGAAGTGGTCTGCGCGTGGTGTGTATGGGTGTGTATGTATGGGAGAGAGAGTGAGTGGAGTAATGCTGCACTTTAATGAAGTGCTGCCCGCTCCCCTTTCCTGCAACTTTGACCGCACTGTCACTTACAAACTGTGGATGCATACGGACACACAGCCGGGGGTGGAGAGGAGGCCAGAGGAGGCTGACAAAAATCTTCAGAGACAAAATGCTAATATTTTGATTATGAGAATAAATCCCAAATGAGACAGTTTGCATAAATGTTTAACATCCGTTTAAAAAAAAAAAGCTACAGTACAGAAAATATTTACAGTCATCTGTGGCGTCGTACCTGCATCCTATCATTTCTTTGAAACAGCATTCAAATGTCAAAATCTAAATCTGTTTAAATATGAATGATCTCCAAAATATTATACCATGAAACGATCATTAGGTTTGATGCTGAAGGAAACTTGACAAACCTGCCAGTCTGCAAATAAACAGCTGGTTCAAACCTGCACTGGGTTTACCCTGAGGAGGTGTGACATCGACCAGGTCGGCTGATAACAAACACTGTGTGCTAAGGCTGCGTATCAACACTCAGTACCTTTCAAATACGAACCGAAATGTGTCCAAACCATCAAATACAAAACAAAAAGAATTTTTGGTCAGATTCACAGGCTTTTTTTACTTATTCTTTAATCAGGAAGTTTCCGATTTAAACCAAGCTTTGCCAGTTTTAGACTATTTTAGGTTACTTGTGTTTGGCCAATGTTTAACATTTGAGCTGTTATAAAAGTTTGTAGAAAACTTTTTGATTTTCCTCAGTAAGTAAGGCATTGGTACCCAAACTCAATACTAGTGCCATTTAGGAAAATGTCAAACGCTCAGCTAAACATTTGAGTGTTCTCAGAGTTTAAATGAACCTGCCAAACTACATCTTTGTTTTAGTTTAAATATAATTGAGATTACCTTTCAAAGAGTGCCACATGCAGAAATGTGAGCATTTTAGCTTTAAAGATAAAGAACGTTTGCCTGCGCATGAGCCACGCTGCACCTCCTGTGTTGTTGGAAAAGTGTGAAACAAACCATGAAGACAAAATAACACATTACATTCACAGAAAGAAAGACTCACACACACACACATCACTGTTAACTGGTACCTGTGCCCTCTCCAGCAGAGCTCCATATGTCCATGACCGGATGAAACACTGAACCAGAGACTATAAATTAGCCTTAACCTCTAACCTGAAGACCATCTGGGTCTGAGAGAGAGAGAGAGCTACATGAACGATGAAGAGTTAAAATAATATATCCACACAGTCTTCGTATAGAAACGTCCATGAGGAATCACATGGCAGTAGATTATTTGTGCTACTGAAGTTAACCGCAGGTGTTTCGCTGTACTACACCATGATGATGATTGACACCACCAAAACCAAAAACTCTGAGAAAAGAGCAGCATATAGATTGAAGAAAAGAAAATATATAGCTTCTGGGTCAGTGAGTGTGTGACCCCTGTCTTGGGAGGTGAGACGACACACACACACACAGCTCCAGGTGTATTCATCTCACAGACAGCCTGTCTTCAGATTTCCACCCAAACACTCGCTGAAAGCACTCACAAGGTTCATTGCAGCCCGCCTGAACGGACACAGACACATTTCATTGTGTCCCAGGATGTAATGATCAAACATCCCCGCACACGACCTTCTGTCTTATTTACTGGGTCAGAGATGCTGCCGTACTGCCGCTGGTGTGAAAGGGAATCAGTATCTAACATTTCATTTAGCTGAAATGTTACTGAATTCAGTGATTAAACACAGAATTTTAAAAAGAAAAACATACAAATTTGACAATGCCAACCCGTAGAGAATCAGAAGTTTCAAAGTTTAGGTGACAAACAGTATTAGATGAGGGGGCTTTGCCATTTCTTGGGATCAAATAAACTTGATGCCCCCGATAACGCTGACACTGCAGTGCACAACAGAGTCCAATCTGTCACGACACTGAGACGTCTGATTAATGTCGACGCTCGGCTCAGTGCGAGACCACAATGCATCATTAAAAGCACGCTTTCAATTACAGATCCCTGCGCTAATTCAATTAGTCTCCTTTGAAGACACTTTGATAATGGGATCCAGACGGGCGGACGGCATCGTCAATAACTCGAGGATTCACTGAGCAGAGGGGACGTTATCGGAGTTTATATCATCCTGGCTGCCGGTTGGGCGGAATGAGGACGGTATGTGTTTGTGTGTTGTGGAAGGGACATGTAGACAATGGAGAGACAGTGAAGAGAAGTAGCATTTAGCCATTCGTGTAAACCTCTATTCTCGTACAACTCTTACTTAGTCCTGAATGGTTTGTTCATCAACTTGATTATATTTACAAAGCCAGGGTTTTTTCCACTTGGCAATGTAATACACATTGCCCTTCGTCATGCTCAGCCAAATAAAGTTTAGAGGCTATAAGCCAGTGTGCAGAAAGTCTGCTTGTCAGCACACATACTGTATCTGCAGCGCTGCGTCTGTGTACATCACAGAACTACCAGAGGCAGTAGCAATAACAGTGTGAACAAAATGAGACTTCCAGTTCTTCCTAAATTACCACGGTGCTGCTGTAGCCGTCCACTTAATTCAACGGCAATTTCTGCGATCCAATGCAATCAAAGCAGATGGGCTTGGCGGATGGGGTATCGCCGCAGCAAAATATGCACCGCAATTTTCTCAGAAATAATAGACAATGGAGGCCTCATCAGGAATCTAAGCAATTTCAAAACTCACATTTTAGGAGCCGATGTCCCCTGAGAGCTCAGTCAGTGTCACTCGAAATGAAATTGCGGAAGGTGTGAATGTTTTTCCGGCTTGTGGGGGTGCGTTTGATTCAGCACACTACGAAGGGCGGAGCAGGATGTTTTACGACTAGATTATTTTCGATATTTAATAGAGAGAGTAAAATAGAGATTAGTGAGAAGTGTTTCAGAAACTATTTCTCCTGAGAGCGCAGGGGAGATGAAGTGAGTGATGGGACAGAGAAATGAAAGACTAGAGAGAGGAAAAAAAAGGTAGACCGCCAGAGAGACGGACAGAAAGGCAGATAGCGAGACGGACAAAGACGCATTACGCTGAGGAACAGAAAGCCATGACAAAGCTCGTTCAACTCTAAACCTGAGGGGATTCAGGGATGTTCTGACATTTTATACTTCGGTATTTAGTTGTCAGAGGAAAAAAAGGGGACAAACAAGTTTTTCCATCACTTTCATTCACTTTAACAGTTTGCAAAGTCCATCAGTAACAAATTTCCTAAAATATCATGTGGGACGTTTTTTCATCACACTACATTTTCAATATCAATTTCATATTTATTCTGATACTCGTGATTCTACTTCAAAGCCTCTTTACACTTTATGAGGCAGAAATTCACCTATAATATCCTCCTTTTACCCCACCCCGCGGTCCTTGCCCGGCCCTCTCAGGCATTCCAGTGGTGTGGATGGATTATTTAGACAGTAATCAGCCAGAGTCGGGCTGAACGTTGATGTAGGCCTGAATCCAACACACACTGACAGAATCGGCTTGACTTGGCTCTCCTGACAATGTCAAACATGACACAGGTGGAGGGAGAGTGTGTGTGTGTGTGTGTGTGGACACAGTAAAGGAGTACAGTATGTGAGATGGAAAGCAGGAGGCAGAGGAGAGTTTGTAAAAATAAGTGCATGTGTGTGTTTATACCATATGTAACCCATATGGGGGACGGAACTACGTGTCAACTGGAATGGATCAAGCACACACACACACACACACACACACACACACACACACACACACACACACACACACACACACACACCATTGTGTAAATAAATGAAAATAACCAAACAGTGTAATAATAAACAGAAAACGGCAACAATTGTCAACATTAGTGCTGAAGTGATGAATCAGTTAGTCGACCGTTTTGGTAACTTATAAATAGTTGCTAGTTCAGCTTTCTCAAATACAGCATGTGGGTTTGATGCTCACTCACAATACACACAATGATGTTGACCCATATACTGTCTGCTGGGTGACAAATGAAAGGAAAAAACCAACATAAGGTCATAAAATAGGGTGACGGGCCACCGTGAGCCTCCAGAACAGCTTCAACGCTCATCGTCACGGATTCTCTGCTGGTGGTGTGAACACCATTCCTCCAATCAGACATTTCCTCATTTGGTGTTTTGATGATGATGGTGGTGGAGGGCGCTGTGTAACACATCACCCCTACATTCATTAGTTGATTAATCAATGAAGTGAAGTGAAGAAAATTAAGGGGCAATGATTTTGATAATTTGATAGTAAGTTTTAGCTTAAGCAAAAATGCCAAAAAGGTCACTGGGCTTCTCAAAGCAGCTCCAGAACAGCTGCTGGCTCTCTACCGATAAATATTTGTATATCCAGCAACACCGAAGCATCGTCTACACGCGTGAAAATGTCGAAGTTTTCGGACAAATATCTTGAAAAGGAAGTGAAGGAGGAAGGTTTGGAGGAACATTTGTTTTCTGGACTTTTTGTAACACTGTTAGACTCATAAAACATTTACTATGTTGGTACATTTCTTGCGAGGTAAGCAGAAATATTTCATCACCGCCACCTGTAGACAGAGCAGAGCTGGGCTGTTTCTCTGTGTGTGTGAGAGAGATCGTATCTTATATTTACTTCATTGTGTTATATCATCAACCATTTAGTGGCCACACTGATGCACTAAGGCGAAGACACAAACAGTATTTTCTAAAACAAGACGCATTAAAAATTTCTGTCATATATATTTTTGAGTCTGGGAAGCATTGGAAAATAGTAAGTCAACTTTGTTTTACTTTCTGTGTAGTTTCATCAGATATATGGGGGCTACCGTAGGTCTAAGGGGGTGGCCGGGGTGGGCTGTGGCCGGTCACACAGCTTGTTATGTGATGCAGCGTTTACCGAGATGAGACTCCCGATGGAGCCGCTGCTATGGAGCAAAATAACCGACTAAACTACCCACCTGAGAGAAGGGGAGCTGTGGATAATGGTGACACACTCACACACACACACACACACACACACACACACACACACACACACACACACACACACACACACTGACGTAGAGTTGTCAGATTGAAGGCCATTATTGTGACCAACTCCAACTGTAATGGCTGCTGCTGAGAAGAAGAGTGTGTCTATATAAACAAGTCAGGGAGAAATCACAAAAACTCACACTCACTCTGTATCCTCTCCCTCTATCCTCCACTTTTTTCCACTTCCTGCTGCAGTGCTTTGCAGCAGTGTGTAAACTGCTAATATTATGGGGGTAAAAAATACTTACATAATGAATATGATTCATTCTTAACATGGATGTGCTGATACGTATAAATACAGGCATGTTGTGTGACCAATCTATGGTCTTGCATTTATTATCATGCGTTTTTTGTCTTTCGGGACATTAAATTACATTAAACTAATTCACAAATGCAAATTCGTGTTTTGCATCCTTCTATCCTGAAACTCTAAAAGGTTTTGAGCGACAAATCTTTCAATAAGATGCAACAGCATGGGACACTAAAACCCAGACTTAAAAAGAACGAATATAAACTAATTTTAATGTGAAATTCCATCTAAATCTGGCATTAGAATCAATGCAATTTCAAGCCTTGATGACGGTGATTATGATCCAAATACACAGAAAATTGTCGTATCACACAAAATGAATCATTTCTTTTATGTAAGATATTTTAACGATATCCCATCTGCCCACTGGTACACTGGCCAGAACATAACTTTCAGTACTTAGATGTGAGATGCATGTTGGGGGTTCAGGTGTTGTGAACATCAAACCTCTGACCCTGGAGAGGCAGGAATATTTCTCCGACTGTGTTCCATTTGCAGGATTTCATTGTCAGAGCACAGCAGGCCTCAATAATCAGCCCTATCCCTCTTCTATCAGGTTCTCCTCTGATAACAGCTGACACCTGCTGCTGCCATCCTTCTTGTCCGTCTTTGATCCTTTTACAGACCTCTGATAAACTCAATCCTTTCCTTTCTCCTGCCAATGTCTCTATCTCTTGTTCATTCTCTCTGCGCTAATGATGAACCTGTGGAGCGCAGCAGGTTTATAAAACTGAGATTCTTATCTTTGATTTTGAGGCTGTGCGTGTTTGTAACCTTTCCTGTACCTCAGGATGTGAGCTACCATCTGTCCGACCTGATCAGGTCTGTTTTAGGTGTAATTAGATTTTGGTAGCAGGTGATGAACAGCATATTATGTGCTTGTGTGTGTGTGTGTAAAGTATTGATAGCAGGTTGCACCCTGAGGAAGAGATCCCCTTTGGGAAACTGCAAACCCTCAAGACGGGGAGAGCCGCCTTTCATCTTCCCTCCATCTCCCTATTCCTGCTCTCGCGCCCTGTCCCTCCCAGCTGGAAGGGATCTGGGCTCCCACAGCTCTCTGTCATACTAAAACCAAAAGATCAAAGGCGATGAAGAGCAGAGGAGAAAGGGAGGGGGAGAGAGAGGAATAAAAATAAAAGAGATGATGTGAGGAGAGAAAAAGGGGATCGATAGAGAGAGAGAGAGAGATGGGAGTACAATGGAGAGGAAAAGAAAATAGAAGTTATGATGAGAGGATATCGAAAGGCTGAATGCTGAGTTTACTGTAATTGCTTGAAGCAGAAAATAAGTTTTTAGAGGAAGGATATGTTCGATCAACAGAAAAGTATGTCAAATAAATGGCCATGGATGTGTTGAGGAAGACTTTTCACATGTGACAAAGTTTGTAAGTGAAGGAGGAAGGTGCCTAATTCAGACCAAACTCCACAGATGGACGCAGAGTGGAAGCCTGTTCAGATCTGGTATCAACATGTGACCACTTCACTTCCTCACTCTATATGCAAATAAACACGTACATCATTTCCGCTTGCAAAGACCGAATACGTTGTTGTTTTTAACCCGGGTTTGATGAATCAAACCACAAATGAGACAAGAATTAGGTTTAAGTGTTGAAGTGTTTCAGGGGGTCGTGCCTCACTGATCACTGTACAAAAGCACAACCTTACAAACTTTATTCACTGATTCTGGTGAAACTTAATCGTGTTTTATGGAGAAAATATTTTCTGTTTACCCTCTGATGTCCTCCGGCTGCTCAGACTCGCATTACTAAGTAAGAAAACTATTTAGCTACAAGAATGAAATTACAAAACCTAAAATAACCCAGATACAACATTTTAGCTCAGCTGTATTAAACACGTTAACTTCCATTTGTCGTACCGTATTATATTATTTATTGGGGGAAAAAAATGTGTTTGACAACTGGACATCATTTGCAGCCAATGAACATGGACAGAAAGGTGAGAACAGAAGAAAGAGTGAGAGTGATTATTTAGTGAATGTATGAACCTGAGGAAGAGAGCGGTGAGTAATACACAGAAAGACAAAAAGGGTTACAACGTGAGAGACAGGATAATACGGTTCACAGGAAAATTATACAGATGGAAAAGTGGTGAAAAGAGAGGGAGAAGGCGTCAGACTAAAGGCTCATAATAGCAAAGTGACTGCCGATTAACACTGAACTGTTGTCACATCTGAAAACACAAAAACACACCTACAGTATTTATCTGTACACCCATTCACAATATACTCACATAGAGTGCAGAAACAGAGGGACACACACACACACACACACACCCCCCCCCCCCCCCCTCTTTACTCTCTTCGATCTAAGCTCCACAGCAGCACCTACTGGTCAGTTGTTCAAAATCTACACTGATCGTGCTGCTTTGAAAGAGGTGGACTATTCACTTTCATCTGTCTTATTAACACTAAACACACACACACACACACACACACACACACACACACACACACACACACACACACACACACACACACACACACACACACACACACACACACACACACACACACACACACACACACACACAGTCTCTATCACAGCGTATACACCCACAGACTGCTTGAACCCTCACATAGAAAATGATATGTATGCGTACACACCTGCATATACAAAAAAAAAACAACGATTCACACACTGAGACACTTATACTCGACAAAACTTGAGCGTGCAGGTCTCAGTGCGCATTATGCATGCACATACGAACACACACTCCACACCGAGGTGATTTATGGGTGTACGGCTCAGGTTTGCATGATTTATCCTGCTAAAGCTGCACTGTGCACCTGAGGGACTCAACTCACCGCTACACACACACTGCATGGAGGCTTGTTAGTTGCGAAGCACTGGAGAAAGGTGTGAGTGTGTGTGTGTGTGTGTGTGTGTGTGTGTGTGTGTGTGTGCTTACATGGTCATGAAGATTTGCTTTGGTGCATATGCTTACGGTGTAATTGTGTTTTTATTGTGTGTGTGTGTGTGTGTGTGTGGTTCTCTCCCTCTGTTAATGAAATAATGTGGTGTGTTTGAGTGTGTGCGTATCTGTGCATGTGTGCAAAAGTTTGTATATTTGTTTGTGTGACATTTGTTTTATCCAACTAGCTGTTGTTTTAAAGTGTGTGTGACTAAGCTCACAGTGCACACAGCATTAACATTCCTGCACATGTATGGAGGTGTGTGAGTGTGAGTGAGTGTGAGTGTGAGTGTGAGTGTGTGTGTGTGTGTGTGTGTGTGTGTGTGTGTGTGTGTGTGTGTGTGTGTGTGTGTGAGTGCTGACCTGCCTTCAGTACATCTGTGTAACAACATCCCCAGTGAGTTGTGTGAAGCCTCCATCCCACCATGAAAGATAACTCGGTCCCTCAGCAGTCTGATGGCTGAGGACACACAGCGGCATCACAAACACACACCAAGACTGCGATACACACACTGCGATACACTGAACTACATACTGAATGTACCAGTGTAAGTGCAGTGAAAAAAGCACAGTAAAAGTCAGTATCATCATTAACTGCACCACAAGATCACATCTTTTTATGGCACAAACCCAGTTTGATGAGCAGAACAGTGCTTGAAAGGTGCTAATTAGGTGGAAAATGTTCACATTACATTCACATTAAAGTTAGTTCGGAGTGATTCCAGTCTTTCAAAGGTTACACTGCTTGAATGCAAAAAAAAAAAAAAATGCCCTCAGAAACTCACATTAATTTGTATTACAGTGGAGTATCTTGCTATCTTAAAATGAGTGTGTTATTTTTGGGAAACATTTTGCTGCATAGCTGACCTTGTCTCGCTTGTCAGTCAACCAGCGTGTTCACTGCTGTTTCCTTTAGATTTTCAGTTGACACAAAATTGACTTTCTGTTCACGGCGCTCTTTTGTCTCCTCAGTCATGGTAGCTGTGGCTTTTCATACAAACTCTAGTTCTTCTATTTTCTTTCGACAAACCACAGTTGCTGCTAAAAACGCAAAATGCATCACTTTCTATTGAGCATCAGAGACTTACCAGATATTGGGTGTTTAGCCCCCACTGTCAAGTCTTCACCATTTATCACCACTTTCACTTCCCCCCCAGATCTTTACAATTACATTCGAGTCGCCTTAGTTGTTAATGTAACAATAAAATGAAGTATAAAAATACTTACTTACTTTTTGTTTGAAGTATTTCATTGTATCTTAAAATGTCTTCTTTGGTTAACCCGTTAAATCTGCTCCATGAATAAACTGACTTGACTATAATGTTTAACATTTCGTCATCCATCTATAGGATGAACCTAACCTGTGGCATACACATAAGCAAAAGTCAATAAACTAAACATTCATACATTTACGTTCTCATATATAAATGAAACTACTGCGTATTACTCTTTTAAAGGAGACATCAGGCCTTCTGCGACATATAAATCTAACACTGCAGCTGCGTTTGGTTTTGTTTCCATATGTTGCATTCACACGTGTACATAAAGGTAAACACATTATTCATAATTCTTGGATCATTAAGGGGCAGAGGCATATTCATCTTCGTTTGGACACGTACGTCGTTATGTGCGCTTGAGTTTGACGGTTAGTCTGAGTGTTTGTAATGCTGTAAGAGGAGAATCCAGGTTCTCTGTGTTAGTGGTCTGTCTGGCTCCAGGAATAGAAGCGTTGTCAGACCTCGGGGGGGGGGGAGACCTCCAGGCGTGATGCGAACATACGGACACAAACCCATTACTGTCCTGTGAAAACCATGTGTCTCCAACTTATCAAATCTTCATGAACTACGAAAAGCATGCATGTTGAGTTCTTATATTCTTCATCCATAAAAGTGTATTCAATCTGGTGGTGTATCTAAAAATGTTAAAAAGTCATCAAATTGGTGGTTTACACTGCGACAGTGACAAACACACACTTTTCTACGTTGCCTTTTCTCACACAGAAGACATATTGAACAGAAAAAGATTCAATACAACAAATACAAGCACACAGAGACACTACATGACATGTAAGTCCTCAGAGACTGTTGAACACTGACCCAGACAGGGTGCAGGGTGTGTGTGTGTGTGTGTGTGCGTGTGCGTGTGTGTGTTGTGCATGAGGTTCAGCTGTCCACGCTCACACTGCAGGCGGCTCAGCGGCTTGTGGCTTTTCCTCTTAATTGGTTGATTTGCAACCAAGTCTGTGGCTGCCTGGATTTTTGACACATGCTCACAGCTGACACACAAAAACACACACATATCCAAAGTCATAAATGCGTAAACTCACACTCATGGCCCCACAAACACATTAATGGATGGACACACAAACATACACACACAGATGCATAAATGCCCTCATGACTTATGGATATCCACGCAAAAAACACACACACACACACACACAGACACACACACAGACGGCGTAGTGCAGACCTCTGTTTTCTACGCAGCTTCAGCACCTGCAACCAGCTTTCATTAATACACACCCGAATGACAGCTCACTGTTGCCATGGCGACCCCCTACCTGTTGCCAAAGGGGGCTGGGAGTTCAGGGGCTTGTGAACGCAGCTCAAAACTATCGCAGTTCAATTTTCGCTGCGTGTCAGGGAGTCGTCGGCGCCGCTGCAGGCACGCACAATTACCCACTTGGGAATAGTTCCATTCATTTCAATGCGATTCAATCTGGCTCACTTCAGTGCAAAGCAATGCCCTGTTCTGTGCGTTTTGTTATGAGAGAGGCCAAATTCTCCACCGGAATAAAATAGGCCTACTTCATTATATGACGCTTTATTCTAATTCTTCTCCTCATTTCGTGTTATTCATTCTAGGAAGATAAGAGGAAACTAACTAGAGGAAATTGCAGTGCTTAATTCATCATTCCAAGCTGTTCTATTCTAATTAAATCACTGCATATTCTATTCTTGCTATGCTATTCTTCATTCCCATAGTATTCTATTTTACACCCTTAACAAAGGTTTAATAAACTACTGGAAAATGGCTCCCTAGGCTAATTGTGTCATAGCAGAATTCTATTTGGTGCTGTAATGAACTGTAGAGGAGGTTTAGATGGAAGCTGTTTGGCCATTAAAGATGTATGAAATCATCTGATGCCTTGTTTTTAACCTTAGTTCCCAGGATGTGTCGCAGCTGCTTCTGTCTCCAGAACCTATACACAGCTATTCATCAAATATGGTAACTTTAAAGTCCAAATCTGTGTATTTCTATACAGAAAGGCTGGTTCTGTATTCAACTCCATTGCAGCAAAATTAAATCTAGCGATGAGTAGGGTTATTTGACCATCGCAACATAGAATAAGACACAGGAGAGTCAAATGCAGTCAAAACATATCAAAACAACAATAACCCTCTCAAATCTACCGAAGATACTAATAGAATTTTGCCTCTAACAAAAGCCATTTTTCTTTTCTGGTGTTCCTCATCTATTCTTTCATTTGATTATCAAGTCCGTAACAACAGCAAGGCTTTTCTCATCAGAACAGAGTTGCAACATCCTTCCTGGAACAAAGTAAGATAAGTGGAGCTTAAATCAATGTGACATAAAACAGTGACAGCAAGCAGAGAGACTCCATACACAAGACTGGTCAACAACAACAGCTTATGAGACCTTACACTAGAGAGACACACACACACACACACACACACACACACACACACACACACACACACACAGACTGATGTAGCTGTTCGTGTCACTGTGAGGGCTGTCAGCAGAATGAGTTGATGTGTGTCTGAGCGTGTATGTGAGGAGAGCAGATGGCATTCAGCAGGTCATTAATACCAACTACCATCCTGCAGTGACCTCCACCACTTAACCCCCTTCACACTTAAACTGGTTGCAGGACAGATGAGGAAAATGGTGCAGCTCGATACATCGACAGATGCTGAGAACTCGTCGTGCGCTTAACCTTTTCAGTTTACAAAAGAACTTATGTAATAAAAACAGTAACAAGTTTGAGTTAGACGGCACTAGAGTCACTAAGGGCCTAAGATGATAAATCAAAATCTACACCATAAATGTACATGTTCAAAAGTTATGGGTGTTAGACTCCAGCCAAAAGTCAACTGGCCACAGACAAAATATCTAGTGAGTAATCTGTATTTGTACTCCAAAGAGACGTGGCGTCCATTTTCACACCACTGTGAATCCAATAACACCGTTTTAACATATGCTTGAATACAAATTAAAAATACGTCCGATGACAAAACTGCAACTTTGAACACATCGTCAGCCTCAGCAGGCCAGGACCTGCCACTGTCCTTTTCACAGTGCTCCACCTTCAGCTTTGCCGTTAATGCTACATGATGCAACTGCTGTGTGTCGCAAGTCTTCTTTTTCCTTGTACTGTTTGGATTTACACTCTACGTACTCCATCACATCAGCTTGCATGTGTTCAGATTATTATCTCAATATTACACTTAGATTATTCCACTTCATTAAACCTAGAGAGTAACGCAGACGTCTTACCACAGCACAGATGTTAAACAAACAACACCAGCAGCCCTTAAAAAGATTAGATAGCAATTGGTCTGTGTGAGCATGCATGCCTTTTTACACAACATAGCGCTTCACGTTTATCTAACGTATTCACTAACATCATGAAAGGGACCACTCCTGACTTGTTTGTAATACAACCTATGCCAAGACTGAATATGAACTGAATGATACATGTGGGATGTTATCATTTTTTACGATGATATTCTAACAAAACGTCGTGGCGTGCATGACCCCAGCCAGAGCAGAGCCCCCAGCCCTGGCAACGTTCTGCATATCCAGTTAAACAGGACCATATGGACTTTACGTGGCTTACGTTATTTACTGTATCAACATTATGTTATTTCTCAGTCCATGACTTATGTGTCATTGTGGATTTACGGTGGAAATTCGTCACTGTTTAGCCTCTACACCGAGGGCCAGGGGAGCGATAGAACCGGGTCGGGCTCTGGACTGGATCTTGGCCACTCAGATAGGTTGTCACAGAGCTTAGAGCTGACGGACTGTGGAGGGTGAGACTGGCCGTAAATCTCGGAACACTAGATAGTTGAAGGTATCAGGCGTTCACTTCACGTCCAGACATTTAACAGAGAAATACTGTGTGTGTGTGTGTGTGTGTGTGTGTGTGTGTGTGTGTGTGTGTGTGTGTCAGGCTTTGTAATAATGTCAACAATACATGCTTTCCATAGTACGTTTAATGGGAAGTTTTATGTTGTACCCATCTACTAAAAGCCTTGTCTCATCCTCTTCTTCAGTTTCCACACACATTTCACGAACTTCAGAGAAAGTATGCTGTTTTCCATTTAGTGTTGGCATAAGATTACCAGCTGCCGAGCTAAAAACAATGGTCTCATCGTAGAGTATGATTCCTCCTCACGGCAAGAAGTACGTCCAAAGTGTCTACACCTTAGTGTACTCATGTATACACAGGTAGTGAACGTGGCCCTACCTGCTCCTGTCTCTCCAGCCAACGGTCCACCATGGGGTGATTGGCGCTGAGTGATGAGCGGGCCGTCTCTCTCTGAAACTCTCTCTGATTGGCCCATGTCCCGGCATCCCGTGGCAGGCTGCGGTACGTGTCCATGCCTTTACCCTGCAAAGACAAAAGGTTTTTAATCAATGCCAATAATCGACATGTCTAACTTTTTCCCTGGACCGACACTCTTTCCAGATTATCCAATTAAGCTGTTCTGAATCTGGTATAATGTATGCTTACTTGCTTACATCCTTGATGAAAACATGTATTAAGTATTGACAAAAATGTAAGGACATGGATGCAACGGTACAACTTTAATCAATTAGGTCATTTTACCCTAAATATGTTGTTTGGCATTACTGTCAACTACAAATCAACAGCTAATTAAGTTGCTAATTAATTAACGGTCAGGTTTACAGGCGTACAATAGTTCACTCTAAGTGCCTCTGTATAAATAAGACACTGGCCACTTGTAGTTGATTGTGCACCGTTTCCTCCATCAAAATCGAATTATTTTGAATAAGCACTTTGTTGACACCCAGCCACCTACCTTCCTCTCGAGGCTGTTGGTGCCAGAGGAGTGGCGAACTTTCAGGAAGCCAGCGGTGGTGGACCAGCGGGTTGGGTTCTTCCTTGATGGCGGCTCTTCCGCTTGAACCCTTGACTCGCTGCCACTAAACGGCCCGTTGATGGTCAGCAGGGCTGGGTCGCTGCTGCGCCGGACGTGGAGGGGCATATCTGACAGGAGAGACAGCAATAGTTCAACTTCATCTTTATACAGACAGAAATGAGGAAAATCTGCTTTCCCTTACCCTACGCTAAACTCTGGGGGGGGAATAATATCACTGCAATTTTAATTTGTTTTTAGGAAAGTGTCTTATTGGCAATGTATGTATAAAAACACCATACGCCTTGCTGTAGTTGATAAGACTCCAGACAGGGGATGATTGATGTAAATAGGCTGGAAGAAATTTTGTTCCTCAAACATTGTGGTCTAATAAAGGCAATTAATCACTGAGGTTCCATTATCATCCCATTGTGGAATAATCTGATTTATCACTAAAAGTCTAATGAGGCAGCTCTAGTTTCTACTTTACTGTCAGTGTATTGCCTCACAACCCATAGCAGCAGCCACTGTGTGGGAAAAAACAATATGAGGAAGAGCCTATTGAGAAACACCAGCGTAAGTGGATGCCTTCCATTAAAACTCTTCACTCTGTGTAAAAGTTGCAGTGCGTGGGAAGCGGGCCAAGGTCCAAATAACACCTCCAACAAGGGCAACGCGCACAAAACACCGCAGCCTGCGCTTGTACACAAGACACAATGTTATGACATTAAAAATCTCCCACTTTCAGCCCTCTCCAAAATCCCACAGGCAGATTTTGATTGGCTGAAATGTACCCAGTGGACCACACAAGAGAGATGGAGTGTAAACGAAAAATTGTTTAAAAAGCTGGAGCGTCTTCTTCAGATGACAACGCCAAATGTCATGTTCCCATGTTCCCTTCCAGGATGTTCTGCTGCTCAAACACCGTCAGATGTTTTGGATGGTGGTGTGTGTTCATACAGGAAACACTGTAATATGTCCAAAGAGAGGAGTGTGTGTCTGAGTCAACAGTTGTGTGTATTGTGAGACACGACAAGATTAAGTGTGTCCATCTGCATGTGTGTCCTTGTTCATGTGTTTGTGCTCTCTGATAAACTGACTGGTTTGTAGGGCAGTGTGTGTCTCTGAACACACAATACGTTTGTTTAGAGGTATGTCTCTACTGAAACTGAAGTGGCTCAGTGAGTGTGTGTGTGTGTGTTTGTGAACCATTATCATCTGTGTGTAATGTGTTAGTGATGAGTCTGTATTTTGTGTGCAAACCAGTGGACATGTGTTTATATTTGGAAATATCTGAGCCAACAGCTACAGTATGTGTTGCAAATCTGGAAATGTGTGTGTGTGTGTGTGTGTGTGTGTGTACTATGTACTTGGCTGACTGGTGTTGTTGGGTCACCCGGAGCGTGGGACCTAAACAGCGCTGAGCTGTGGGAGGCTCTGGGAGATAGAGTTCAGGAGGTAACAGAGTGCAGGCTGCCCTGACAAGTCTCATCACCACCTTCACTACAACTCCCAGGAGGCAATGGGCCTTTTCTTGCATCTTTTCGGTTTCTCTACGTACTTAATAACTTTTAAAAACAGCCATCAACAGCCTGAAAACATCTTTCGAAATAAAATGAAGCAACATAACAACAAAGGAGTATCAGGGGCTGTATTACCATATTTTAGAGAGAAACGATTTATTTATGAACTTCAACTTTCCTTCTAGAATAATTGTTGTATTTTGGCATCTGAAAGCCTCATATGTTCACAACAGCATCGTCCCTTCATCAGCATTTCCATGCCTGCAAAGGCTTTGAGTTTAACAAAGGCAAGAAACTAACATCAAGCCATTTGTGAATTTCAAAAGAGCTCTCGGTCTAATAAGCTTGATCACTTCTCTTTTGAGTTTGTGGGTCGAACAAGAAAACTGGCAAAGACCCACAAGAGTCCAGCGCCTCTCATCTCGTCCAACATAAATCAGTAATTGAAAGCTATTCTCATTAGGCGCTTGTGAGAAAAAAATTAATCAAATTCCTTCTCTTCCATGACAGACATTTCTCTTAAAACCCAATAAAATTCAGCTGATGAGATTCAGTGTCGTCAGTTAAACAGGGTTAGAATTTATTATGGAGACGGTTAAATTGGACGGAACTGGCAGGTGTGATTATGCCTGAGATTTCCATTTCTTACTGCAAATTCACATTCAGCATCTCATCCAGAAATCCAATTAGAAGTGGAGTGACCTCCCTCACACTCGCACTGTGTGTGTGTGTGTGTGTGTGTGAGATTTTGGTGGCTGCTCTGTCAATCAATGCCAGCTCACAGGTCATTAGTGGATAAGCCATACTGCAACCAGTGGGGTATTTTTAGCGCTAATAAAAAGAAGCTAAATTTCACTGGAGTGTGTGAGAGTCTGGGTTTCTGTTAATGTGTTTGGAGAGAAGAGTTCGAGCTGAGTGTGAGGCGACAGGTGTGACAGTGAATCTATCAGCTGATAATCAAAACAGCAGCCGGTAGTGGAGATGCTGTGGTTGACTTTAATTTCATCTTTTCACAGTTTTTAAGTGTTGGCAGAGACAACAAACAAAGAATATGTGCTAATTAGTGTGTACTGTGTAAATGCTGTTGGTACATGTGGCATTGCCACCGTTGACTCGCCACACAAGCCGTCAATTCAAGTCGACACGAGCTGCATGAACAGAAATGAAGTGGAAACCGCGCCCACCCCGTTCAAACCGGCACTATGCCGGTTTAGAAGTGATCCCGTCAATTAACACATGAACTTAACCCGAAATTAAGCATCTCCCACCCATTTGAAAAGGGAAGAAATTATAGAAAATTGACCAAAATATACTTTCCCTTTAGCAGTTTTATGAATACCGATCCACACACGAAGACTGTGTTAACACGGAAGGAGAGAAATATTTGAGATGGAAGAGAAAGAAAGAGTGAGGCAGCGAGAGGATGTGATTGTCTCTTTGTATATCTGTGTGTGTGTGTGCTTGTTTGCTTCTGCTTGTGGTTGTGTGCAAAATGTTTTGCTTGATCCAAATTGACAAATCACCTACAAGAGTCAGTTTCCCATCCAAACTCGCAGTAATTACAGTAGAAGAAGCAACTTGGCCGGCAAAACTGCAGAGGTGGACGGGCTCAGCGTCACATTTGATTTAGGAGGCAGCAAATAGAACCAATTAGCCACTTTGGCCGGGGATCAAACGGCTATCTGTGCCTGAAGAAAAGGCTCTCCTGTCCAATTAACAGAATTTATGGAGAGAGCTACGGTACCGCTGGGCTGTGATAAGGTAATTTGTTGGGTTTGCTGTATACTGCAACAGTCGCTGACATTTGATGCTAATGAGGATGACAGATTTGTAATTTAAGAGGAATATACAGAGGAACTGACTCGAGTATTAATCACCTGCTAAGTAAATGTTTTAGCTCCTGATTGTATCTTTAGATAATGGTCCCTGTGTCCAAATAAAGCATACATCTACAGATCACCCAACGGCCTTCAATCCAGCCACATGTATCCCTGGTTTCTTTCTTTTTTAACTGGAGTGTTTGGACTTACTGGTGCGCAGGGCGGAGGGCGTGACCTCGATCTCACTGGCCACCTGGTAGGGTTGGAAGGCCGAGGCTCCACTTCCAGCACTGAGGTCTGCAGCGAACAGGTCGGGGCTCTGGGTCCCCGTGGAGCTGGCACTGGTACCATCGCCTCCATGGTGGGGCTCCTGTTCGTCATACACGGCTATCAACTGGGGGAGGGAGGCAAAACAGAGGAGAGATCAGAGGATGTTGGATTTGAGAAACGTGTTGCTTTATTTTACATAAAATGCATATCATGAAAAACTAAACAGGCTCAAGAAAGTGTAAATGTAAGAAAGAGAGGGGGAGGGGGAAGAAGTAATATAATACAGAAAAGTAGATTACATTTACTGGGATAATCTGTAATTACAGAGAGAAAGAAAGGGACATAACAGAGCATAAATAACCCAACATAATGAGGGGATTTTTTAGAGTGAGACCTGTGTTACATAAGCTGTTCACTGTTTTTAAGAACAAGTAATATGGGTTAATATTTTGAACGTGTTAATACGTTTGCTGGAACGTTTGCATAGAAATCGATGGCCAACGCTGACTTTGGTTAGACAGCGAATAGAGTCATGTCCCGCAAGGACTGTAAACTCTGCAGAGTGAGCTAGAGGAGAGGGGGAGGAGGGTTTGCTCGCCATTTTCTTCCATTTCTTTTAAATCATTATTTCTTCCGGTCTTTAGTGTCCCATTTCCAGATCCTGAAACTCAAACCTTTTTTTTTTTTTTTAAATAATCCAAATGAGAAAAACAGGAAGCAACTGGATCAGGAGACAAACGATTTCACACCACACTGTATTATTTTAGCTCCTGACCCGGACTGGAACCGACTCGGCCCTACTTGGTCCAGTCAGTTTTGAGGTCCTGAATCAGAACTATAATTTGCTCAACAATCATAATTGCTTCAATCCCTCAAACAAATCCTAAACTGACTTGGCACTGGTGAACAGACAACACATGGTGGTCCTTTCTTGCTCAAATGCATGAGGCCCGAACATACAGTCCTAAAGGTATATGGGGGTGATTTACGTTACTACACTGAAGTGCATATTATGTCCAATCATATCCTCTCTTCTCTCAAAATGGCTCCACATTTTCCCTTCAAAGCTCTTCTCCCTCACAGATCTGATTAATTCCAGCCTTTACAGAGTCCTTTTTATTAGATTAAAGATGAGATTCACGCCGTCCCCCTGTGACTCCCACCAGGGTCGGGTGTGTGCTCAGCTGGCTTCAGTTAGCCGAGGAGAAAATGAAAAATCCATCCAACATTTGCCAACTCAAAGGATGTGATCTAACTGTCCCTCGAGGTGAGATGTAGAGGCACAACTGTGAAAACGTCCCTACTCCAAGGTCTACCCCCTGACCCTCAATATCTCACACACGTTGAAAATAAACAGGGATGTTAAACATCTTCAAGATATCGCTGCAGTTCATCTGGATTTCTTTACATGATCCTTCCTGACCAAAGAAAAACCCTGAACTTTAAAGAAAACTTGACCAAACACCCCGTGGCAAGAAGTATCTGATCAAAAACAGACTCAGACACATTAGCTTCACTTCAGGAAGAGAAAGATATACCACATCATTTCTATTTTTCATGAAGTCTCTTTTGAAAATCACAGAAATCTGGAATTTATTGAGAACCAGTTCTGAATTAAAATATACAAGAAGAAGGGATTCAAAAAGGAAATGTGTATTTCAGATAGTTTTTACTACGGGTGGCTGGAGCCAATACTAAAAGGTGAGGCTACACTTTGTGACTGCTGTCCAATCAAGTCAAGTACACAAACAGTTAACAAAACAGTTAAGGTGGACGTTGTGGCCCGGGAGGAGGTTTTGTCAAGACTGAGAAAATGACCCTGATGATGTCATTAGAGTTATCTTGGCTTTGGCCTTGAGACAGCAAAAGCCCGTGTTACCAAATGGAGTTCAAAGGATGGCAGCATTTACCGAGCAGGGACGGTCGAATGAACAGATGCATTTAGTAGCATTGTAAGAAACTCAGGATCCAGTGTTTTTGGAGATTAACCCTCACCAGAGTTAAGGTAGGACTAAAGGTATAATTTTTCCTTTTTAAATCTGTGTCTTGCAGGTCCCCTAACTTTATGGCAGTGTATATTATATTATATTATATATTATTAAATCCCTAGAGTGCTCTATTGAGAATGCATGGCTCGGGATTTCTGCATCAAACTCCAGTAAAAACGAGATAAAATTTAACCAGAGCATTGCAAGACCAAGAACATTTATATTTATCTTTTTTGATCCTAAAAACAAACAGAGGATATTTCGGTCTCTTTTCTTTTCTTACTCATATTGAACCAGAAATTGGATTTAATATGGAAAATCATTTTTTACCCCTATACAGTTTAGGCCTAGTACTTTCATGTCTTCTGCCTGTATTGCTAAAGTTTTATGCTCCCATGTTGTTTTTTTGTTTTTGCTATTTGTCGTGTGGGTCGATTTCCATGTACTAAGAAATGCAAATATTGTCGTCACACCATCTTTAATTAACTTCAATAGCAGCTACAGTAAGCTCTTAAATCAGATACTTGTTGATGATGTTGTGAGGAACCAAAGACATTTTGGATGTTGGAATTCTTGTGCCTATAGTGCTGCAATTGTCCCACACATGAACTTAATGCTTAGCACAGGGCTATTACCGCATTGACTCATAATTCATAGTAAACAAACAGATTGCCAACCCTGCTCTGCAGTGCCTTTTGTGTAACCACTGCACAGAAGTGGTCTTTAACACACCTCCTATGTTACTGAACATCCTCCTAAAAAGCATTTTGAAAGTTGAAAAGAAGTAAATGCAAGCATGAATTAACATTTTGAGGCCATTAAAGCACTGCACCACGCTCACTTAATGAAAAAAAGCCAGCAAATCTCAATAAAACACCCTTGTTAAACATGTACACACTAAAAGACACACACACACACACACACAGACTCACATATGTATATACAAGTATGGCCACATTGAAAGACAAGCATTCACACACACATTAAATTACATTTGGAGTCACAGAGACACCCACACAGTCCATTAAAACACACACACACACACACCATTCAAATCCAACTACCAGTTTTCCAGCACATTAAACCTTCATTTCAGCCACATTTAGCCTGAGAGCTGCAGCGTTTTATAGCACGCTGGACAGACTGCCTGGTGAGAGGAACAGGCTCTCGAGGGCACACACACACACACACACACACACACACACACATTTACAGACCTCAAGACTCATTTTCCCCATTAGGCCCTTTACATAAATGTGCACACATTTACTTCAAATTAGAGCTTGCATCAGCCCGGGGCTAATGTGTACACACAGTAATGGGGGTAATAAAGGTCAAAGAGCAGGAAGAGGGGTTGTGGAGGGAGTGTGTGTGTGTGTGTGTGTGTGTGTGTGTGCGAGTGTGCATGTGTGAGAGTGTGTGTGTGTGTGTGTGTGTATGGGTGTGAAGAAGAGGGAAAAAAAGGAGAATATGGGAAAAGGAGTAAGAACGAGAAGAAGTAAAACAGATAGATGAGAGTAGAAGAGTGTGTGTGAGTTTAAGTGAGACACCTGGGAGAAGGCAGTGAGACAGGGTGTGTGTGTGTGTGTGTGTGTGTGTGTGTGTTTTCTGCGTATGCGTCTATATAAAACGTCCTGTGTGTGTGACTGTCAGACAGTCCTCCACTCTTCCCTCATTAAAGCGCAGTTCAGCCAGAACAGCTGAGTCAGCAACCCCCCCTCCCTCCCCTGGTCTGCTCCCTGAGGACACCACAGAAGAAGAACCCCCAACCCCGTGTGCTTTTACAGCCCATGTGGTTGTTATTACACGGTAATCAGTTCGGCTGCAGTGCGCACTGTAAATGCGGTCAGGCCTGTAAAATCTTCAGTCCATCTGATATCACTGAAAGATAGAAATGATCAGTGATCATCGTCAACGTCCTAATGAAGGCAGGATCGTAGATGTGATGTGGTTGTTAATGCAAACAGCCCCAACTTAGGTCCTCGGGTTTCAGTTAATTTGACAGAGAGTTTAGCAAATTACACTATCGGTCAGGACGTACTTATTACTTCAAAATCCCTGAATGAAAAGCCCTCTGGTGTCAGACGACGGTACGTTCACCACCACTCTGGGATGAAGGTAGCATGAAGGTTTAAGAAATACGATAATGAATGAAGAGTTGCTAGTTTGAAGTCTCTTATATCTTATATCTGAGCTCAGCAAGAAACTCTGAGCTGAGGCCGAGTCATAAGTGTTGAACATGTGAATCCAGTAGTTTTCCTCAAATCCATCAAATCGTGTCACTAAACTAAATCTCTGAGGTAAGTAAAAATCCATGACCTATAATGGAAGATCACTCACAAGCTCACCATTATTTCACACCTGAAATGACTAAAATCACTAGAAATATGATGAACTGAGTCTTAAGCACTTCCCCTCGTCACAAGTGGCAGATGATATAACTAATTTACATATTTTCAAGTTTAAAAGACAGTAATGTCTAACGTTTATTGACCTTTTTGAATGACTATTATTATTATTATGTAAACTCTGCTTGCTCCTCATCGCTGTTATTTCCTTTATTTATTTATTTTATATGTCTATATGTATTTTTATGTTTTTTTTTTTTACCTTCCTGTTAAATGAAAAGGCTTGAACCAAACATGATTGACAAGTAAGCAAACTAAACACCAGTTTTAGTTTGTTTCCTTTATCTAATCGATGTAAGTGAATACGAGTGTAAACATCTGAGGGCACAGCTATGACTGACAGCTGCTCCCTCAGGACGCCACGTTGGTTCTGTTGGATGTTTTGTTGAGTGAATTGTTGTCTGTGTGCTATGAAACAGCCCCAAGTCAAAGCTAATTGCTGAGGTTTGTTGACAAGCACGGCCCTGACCCTGTCACCCATCATCACACACACACACACACACACACACACACAGACAAAAAGGTGACATCCAATCAGCAGGGTTGGTCTACCCTGAGGAAAACAGGATGTGTATGCTGAGAAATGGGTGTTGATTGGCCTGTGAAACTGTCAATAAAAGCCAGAAGGTTCAGACAATTTAAAGCAAATGCAGCCTTTTAAACTTTCGATTGGGGCTGCGACGTTGATCACAAGTGGTGGTGTCGATGTTTAATTCTTTCTGAACAAGGTCTTTGAGACAAGCTCGGAGAGTCAAATGTGAGGTAAATGATTTATTTCTGTGGATCAGTTAATTTTGTAATTGACTAATTGCTTTATGATAAACTAAAACCATCTAAGAATATATTACAGGAAGCAGACAGCAGGTATACACATGTGAACTGTGCACAGTGTGTGTATATGTGAGTTAATGCACAACGAGGTGTGTGTTCAAAACTCTCCTCTCACTTTTTATCAACTTTTGCTCTCACACACACACACACACACACCCACACACACACACACACACACACACACACACACACACACACACACACACACACACCCTAAACCCGAGCCAAAAAAAAAGGAACAATAATTGAAAAGTAAATTACAATGGAAAGTGTGAGTCAGTCCACTTTTCAGCAGTCACTTGCAGCTCATAAATCATCATCATAACTCTGCCTAGAACAATACGCTGGCAGCGGGGCCAGAGAGAGGGAACCGAAGGTTTCTCAAAGGGGAATTAATCCTTATGGGTGTGTGTTGGAGGGGGGTTGGATTTAGCAAGACACAGTCCCTGCTTGCACCACATCAGTGATCGCCCAGTCTTATTTCATCAGAAATCCCTGAGCTTATGCGGTACGGCCGTCCAAAAATTATAGTTGCCTTAGTTCTGGCTACCAACTCCAAAACATAAATCTTTCCAAGCTGCTCCATCCATCTATCGGCCGTTTGATTTATTCCCTCGTCGCATGAAACGACGTCAAGTCATTACAATTTCACACAGAATTATATTACATCAATAGACCGCATTCTCCCTCGTGACAAGCTCCACATTGCTTAGTGTTTGTGTTCTTTCATATGATTTATTGAATCTAAACCGTATTAACAATAAGAGCAGACGCACAAAATGAGAGCAGGACTGATTATTTGAACAGAGGGAAGAATTTTGCTTGTCATACAGTGGAAAATGACAAGACAAGAGAACTGGAGCCACATAAGGCAAGTAATGTTTGTTTTATCTGTCTAACTGTAAATGATTATCTATTATCAACTCATCTGACAGATATTCATTTGGGCTGTAAAATGTCACAATAGTGAAAAATGCTCACGAGTTCTTAAAGGCGATTTCATCTAATCGTTTGTTTTGTCCAAGACCTAAAACTATTCTGTTTACTTTCACAAAAGACTACTCGTTTACTAGATGTAATATAATAATATAATGTAAAATGCAGTTTTTAAAATGGCCAAATTGATTTAAAGTGAGAAGACCGTAAACTCAATATCCATATTCAAAGTCAGACATAAAAAAAACGTCTTGTGCTTACATTTAGTGATGCACTGATGTGATACACTGGATCGGTACGGGGGTAAGACATGACTGATACACATTAAATCACTACCTACAAAACAGTAGCAACGACATTTTATAAACCTCCAACGACGACGCCTGGGTAAAATTTGCCGGCCTCTGTGTGTTGTTTTTACTTTAGGAGTGTTTGTGTTTCTGAACAGTTTTCAGAGTTTATACAAAAAGGCTGGAATCAAATCGGCACTTGGTATCAGCCGAGTTTGGGTACTGAAGTCGGTAAATGGAGGAGAAAGAACTGGGATCAGCGAGTCCCTACTTACACAGATTTGCAGAGTACAGTAGTCAGCAAGGACACATTTGAATTGACGAATAGACCTATTCTACTGGACTTACTCCTCTGGGCGTGTTGTATCTAATTGGACTGTTCATTGGACCCACTTCTTGGATACATTTGGAAAGTCCCATTTTGTATTTAGCTCATTGGTACTGGACATATTGAAACCCCAGTGCTGAATTACTGCTACTGCTACTACTTCTATTAATCTTTTGTAATTGCCTTTTCCAAGTCATGACTCCTATTATAATTTGAGGAGTTTTTTTCCTCGTCTTTGCAGAGAACCTGGGCGGGCTCACAAACCGCTGGGCTCTACGAATAATATTTACCTGCATTGACTGAAGTTTTAGATTACAAGAACAGTAACTATTAGTTGTTTCTTGATTTAGCCTCTCTTTGATGTGTAGCAGGTGGAAAACTTCAGATACTGGATCTTTAGAGTCTGTTATTGTACCATCTACTTCCATATGCCCTTATATTACTGTGGGTTTGGTTTGGTTTATTGAAGGCAGCCAATACAGAAATTGGACTTATTTCCATTGTTGTCTCTGGTGTTTTTCGCAGTCTACAACACTAAAATATTCACCAAATAAATATTAGAAACTAAGAACTAAAACCTGGAAGATAAATTCTTATAAGCAACAACAAATGTAGAAGGTTATCCCAGACACAAAATCATTGACAATGTCTATGCACCTGCATCACTACGAGACCCAAATCCTCCAGACCTGGCTTGCACTACACCAGGTCCATGCCAGGGAATGGGAGGGCAAAAAGCAAAGCAGTCAGCAAAAGGAGGGAAGTAACCACTTCACTTTCGCCTACACAGCTGTGTAATCCAAAACACGTCGTCCCGACTCTCCTCTTAGGTCAAAAAACTGCAGCCTAGAACATTTTCCTCGGTTACATGCTTCAGGAACTGTGGAGAGAGTGCGAAGTTTGAGCAGGCCTTTTCCCAAAAGCGACAGCCATCAAAACCTTCAGCATCAGTCCGCAGCAGCCAAAAACCACATAGCAGACAGGCAGTGACCGATGTTACTCCCGGGTCAGCATACCACAGTGTTTATGTGAGAAGTTTAGTTTCAAAATGTCTAGGATTGGAGGGGGAAAACTAAACCCAACAAAAACAAACCTCATTTTTAAAAGGATGGTTTGTAACTTTAAACTTTAGATGACAACATGACAATACTGCAGAAAATTCATTCCCTACAGATGAGCTCCAGGTCGAAAGGGATATACTGAATATATATACTTGAAAAGTGAACCACAGTTTTGCTCTTTCGTGACATGTATTTCTCTCGTTTTCAGGAAATCTTGAGATTTGCTCCTCCAGTTGAAACGTTATTTGACTCTTGACGGGTTCATTAGGTAAAGAAGGAAATTGGCTGTATATAAAGTCTTTCTTTGAAAATCAAAAAAGAAAGTTAAGAGTTTGAGAGCTGTGACGAGAGTTATAGTTACATGGTTTCCGCTCAATGAGTAACAAATACATGAGGGCGGCAAAAGCTATTCATCAAGGCCACAGAGGGAGAGGAGAGGCGTTTTCTCCTCTTTCATACATCCAGTTTGATTTGTTACCTGAGAGGTTACATGAAAGCTTTTATGATAATTTTTCCACATATGGAAGTTGGCGGACAGCTGTACAATAACACACTGGGGGAAAAAAAATAACAGTGACTCCGTCTCACCTACTTTATCAACGAGAGTCATTTTAACTCACAAAAATAAAGTGAGGAGAGGCCGCTCTACATGACACAGCTGACATTTCGTTAGTCTTTACTATTATTTATAATAAAGGCAGCCTCCCGTACAAAAACAGTGTATAAACTAAAACATTAACCTTCAGGGGAAAGAAGCAGAAGCACTACTTCACACAACAAATGCCATCTATTCAATGAGTGAGGCCACGATCATCTAAACTGATTATGAGATTATTTCAATTGGGAGTAAACAGCTCAATCGGTCACAAATCAGCTCAGGGTGTTACCACCTCTGCTAGACAATATCTTGGGGAAAAACCTGCACAGCCACTTTAAAGGTACCAAGATTGATGGCATACTTGTTAATGTGCTGCTGCACAAGTAGAAACTGGACAAACAGTTGATGTATGCACACTCTCTTTTGTTGGTCTGGGGCTGTTTTGCATGTTTTGTACTACAGGCCCCTCAGTTCCTATTCAGAGGAATCTTAAAGCTTCAACAGCACTCATTGATACTTTAGACAATAGTGTGTTTCCAGGTTGTTTGGGGAAGAGCCTTTCCAGTTTAAACATGACAATGCCCCCGTGCACAAAGCCAGGTCCCTAAAGAAAAGGTTTTCCCAGTTTGATATGGAAGAACTTGACTGGCCCGCACGGAGCCCTGATCTCAACCCCATCCAACACTTTCGGGGTGAACTGGAATGTCAACTGCGAAGTCATCCACAATGTTTAGGACGAATAAATGCAGGAAAAATGTCTGGGAGCTACAGTAGTGCCGCTCTTACTGGAACGTTTCTAATGGAATCAGAGCTGACATCTGAGTCAACTTTTCCTCCAAAGCTTCAGTCTACATCTATCACACTAACTCGCACATTTAGACTCATCCTGTCCCGTTTTTACATTCAGATGAAATGTAAGTACAGCGTGTGCAGTGAGTTCTTGCTTTAGCACTCTGAAGTTATTGTGTCACTTTGTTCCCTCACAGTCACCACAAATCACTCTAATCCACTCACACAGTCATATCTGCTAGTTTCAGAAAGACAAAAATTAAGATTTCTTTTTTAACAATGCTGTGAATTTTATTTCAGACCGTTTCCACAACCAAAATAAAGAAACAGTGCTCACAAAAGCAGATTATTTTTGAATATATAGTATCGATAAAAGGATATGAAGCAATTTTACTGCGTTTATTCTCCATAAACATCACACTTTTCTTCAAAGGGATTTGCAAATCATATGAACTTAATTTTGTATTCATCCAAGAGCTGACAAACATGAGGGTCTAGCTTCACTGCACTTGTCTTGTTTACCAACTTTTAATGCTCCTAAACACACAAAAAAAATACTTTTACCAGTTTAAAACTTTCTCAGACTTTCAGATTCCTGTAATCAAATAGGTGTTTTGCAACAGCTATTCCGTGAGCTGTTATGGAAAAGTGTTAATGTGAGCAGCAGAAGCCAAAGGGGCGGCGGTTTGGATGTGTGACAGATGTGGCTAAGATTAGCTGAGGCTGGTAGACGAGCAGCGCAACCCCAAACTCCCCCAGAGACCGTTACAGAGACACGGTGACCTTGACCTCACTGAGTTTAGACACACTCACAGCAGAAGAAGAAGAAGAAGAAGGAGACATATCAAATACAGGAGAGAAGAGGACGTGGCATTGCCCAGGTGTGTGTTCACCTTCCCACACACACACACACACACACACACACACACACACACACACACACACTATAAAACACTCTTTACTCATTTATTCACTCTGTGTCCCTAAAAATACACAAAACTGTCATTTATTTTGTTGTTTAACAATTATATTTTATATATACATTTCTTTTCTTTTTTTAACTTGTGCACTATTTCATTAGTGCGTACATGTTGTTTGGGTAATGTTGGAATGAGGCCATGAGAACTTCATTGACTACTTCACCGTAATTGTGACAATAAAGAACTTGACCTCGATCTTGAGTCACGGCCAAGCAAACACAGATTTAGGATTACAATGTAAACGAGCGGCTTGGAACAATTCCTCTCAGCATAATGACCCAATATCCATTTCACTTTAATTCAGACAATAGAAAACATGTGGGGGAAAGCACGCGGCCATCTGAGTGGAGGCCAAACTGACAAAATGAAAACGGCAATCAGACAGAGCTGGGGAGTGTGGGAGTACAGGAGTGAGGCACTGAAGGTGATTCATTCTCCAGAATGAGAGGAGTGCTGAGTTGTGACTCTTATTCCCTGAAAGATGTTGCTCTTGTTACACCACTTTTTACTAAACTTTTACTGGTGGAATTCTCCTGAGCTTCGGCTCCACGCCTGAAGGCAACACTCGACAGCCCTGTTAGAGACTTAAAAAGAAATGACTGACCTGATAATGACTGATGAATGCGATTATATTTTAATGCAAATAGCTTTCTATTTCTATTTTATTTTTCGCCAACACACATGTATTTTTATTTATTTATGTACATGTTAAAATATTTTCCGTCTTAGGAAAACTTCTCTTTCTTGCCAAGAGTTAGACGAGAAGATCGATACCACTCTGCTGTCTTTAAGCTACGTAGCTAGAGCAAGTGAGCAATTAGCTTAGCTTAGCATTAAGACTGGAAGCAGGAGGAATTTTAATGTCAAAAACACTAATTTGATTCCACTGTCTTTAGTACTAATGCAGGATAAAAGCAATAAATATTTCTTTAGCGGCTCCCACTGAGGAGTTTTGTTTCAGGCCGAGGTTGAAATTAAACCTGACATTTTTCTGTTTTCGCTGCACCTTTCATTGTCATACTTGAAAATTCTTGTTCTCAAGTTAGCCCCATCTGCTTGTTCACTTGGCTGCGACAGCTAAACTGATGATTCTGGATATTGGAGCTTTTAAAAAAAAAACAAAAAAACCACACAGTTGAAGAGTGCTGACAGTCTTTCAGCTGAGTGAGAAGTGTTTTTAATTCAAGCTGCTGAAAGCTGATAGATGTGGGTACAGCACAGAAAAGACAAATCCACTAGAGAGCCACACACACACACACACACTGAGAGGGACTACTTCCTACAGCCAAACACTTGATATTGCACTGTGAACCCACTCCTGAAACCTCTGTAAGAGGAGATTGTCCTGTGGCTTGATAGGTAGAGCAAGGTACTGTCCACTGTCACGGGTACAGGTTCATTTCCCACGGAGGCTGCCTACACTAAAAATAAATGCACTCAACTTACTGAAGGTATTTTCGACAAAACATCCATCAAATCAGCTTGAACCAAACTAAAAAACTAGTTGTTCTTTGCAAACTTTTTGACAAACCCAACATTCTTTTGTGGTCTTAAAATTCTTTGTATCTCGTTATTTCTGTTTTTACGGATTTATGTACGCACTTATTGTATGGCATGAACTTGTATATTAAAATGAGCCTTGCATTACTTTCTTGTAAAGAAATGTCTTCTAAAACTACTTAGTCTTTATTATTTTAAGTAATGAAGTGTATCCCAATCAAACCTATATAAAGCCACTGTATCCCAGGTGCCATTGGGAAGGGCCACTTGAAGCAATAAAGTCCCCGTATTAGTTCAGCTAAATAGCTGCTACGTTAGCCATGCTATTCATCTATGCTAATAGCTTAGCACTTGTGGCATTTAGTGTAAGCATCAGATTACAGAAACACAATTAATTACTTTTGTTCCTGCCTGAAATTGTTGGTCTTGGTCGGCTGCTTTACCAGCAGAATAAACCACGATAGAGCCGATAGCGCTGCTTTGTGCAGCAGACTGCAGGGCTGTGCTACCTGGGGATACCAGGACAACTAAACCCGGCCTTACACCAAACAACTTTTCAAACGATTTCATTGTCGCAGACAAATTTCCAATGTTGGAAAAAGAATCATGAGAGTTTTTTTTATGTTGGAGTCGAGGAGCGCTCCCGTCATCTCGATCGTTTGATGTAAGGTGGTCTTAAAACTCTGTCTGGTGGTCTTAAAGCTGTCTTGAGTTTGTCTTTTTCTCGTCTTGATGTTCCGATAAAATCAAACTTGTTTAACATTGTCGGCGTGTATATTAATGCGGCGTGTATCTGATCCACCAACTTATTTTAGAGAGAAATCTTCTCTCTAAAATAAGTGTTTGCCTCTCACTCCCACGGCTTTTTCCCACTAAAATAGCACATCTAACCAACAGAGGCTGGTAGCAAAATTCAAAATGTAAAGTTTGTACGGAAATACAGTTCATCTTTATGGATTATATTGATGAAGACTGTCGAAAAAATATAAAGCACTTTATCTTGTATTTCTAGAGTGATGTGTTTTTAATATGTTATATTTCTCAATGGGAGTTTGGTGCAATATTTTCCCCAGAGATGATATGGTTGTCTGACTTTTACTGCTGTTAGTTATTGGTTTGATTAATTGCTTAATAATGTGTGTATTAAGTACTGATGGAGGCTGATCAGGCTAATTATCAGCTAATTGTACTCAGTTTCTACATATAGGCAATAACCCTAATATATGCATTATGTGAACTCTGAGACAACATTTCATCTGTCACTCACTGCTGAAAGTAGCAGAACACAGTGAAACATTTTTATATAATATGGTGAAATATAAACTGAGCTTTATAGTGAAAGCAGCTTTAATGGTCATAGACATATACAGTCTATAGTCTGCTACTATGACCAATGTATGAAAACCAATGAATGAACAGCAGGAACAGAGTGGTTTACTCTAACTCTTTTTGTTATGGTGCGTTCTGTATCTGGTGAATGTGAACGAATGAATTGTATATTTGTCAGGCAAGCACTGCTCTGACTCCAACGTTAGCATGCTAAAATATCAACCATGATGGTGTCAGTCTGTGGGTTGTTTGACAAAGGTAGACATAAATGTAGACATTTCAAGGTGATTAGTAGAGATACAGTCATTTGCTGTTCATCCTGGGTAAACTAAGATCCTTCTGAAAGTAAAAAAGATGTAGCCCCTTAAGCTGCTGTGGTCTGTTCACTTGAGAAGAAACATGAATGTTTTCCTTCCCATTGTTCTCTGCACAACATTGTTAGTGAGCCACATTTTCCTCTTCCTGTTAACCGTCAGCAGGTGTCACTGCTTGGCAGTGGTCAACAGGTGTGCAGGTCTCACCTTTGAGTTAGCCTGGCGATAGGGCAGCTACCTTTTCTAAGCTTTTAAATTAGTCCTTATTTTCGTAACTCACATTAGGCAAATTTAACAAGGAGAAAAACTAAGACTGGCCTAACAATAAACCAGACTAACAAAAGGTGCTCTGATGGAGAAAGTGCAGTCAGACTCTACAGCCTGTATTGATCATCACTCCTTCCTTCAAAGACAGGGAGATAAGTAAAGCAGAGGAGTGTTCCTTTAAATGGATGGCTACCAAATCACATCTGTGTGTGTAGGTGAGCAGGGTGGGCGTGGGGGGGTGAAGGGGGGTGGTTAGCTAGCACACTAATGAGCACCATACATCACATGCTATCAGTGCTAATCGCACTTAGGGTTATATTTAGCAGTTTAGCTTCAATTACCTGTTTTCCACGGGACTAATCAACACTTAGCAGGCGACACTGCTGCTGTACATGTGACCGTGAGTGTGTGTGTGTGTGTGTGTGTGTGTGTGTGCGCGGATGTATATGTTTAATTAAGTAGGACAACCCGTGTATGAACATAAGGGCTTAATAGCTTTTGGAAGGAATCTGTGGCTCTCGCCCCTGAAGCTGAGAAAAGTCGGCTTAGTTAAAACCCAACAATCATTTCAACAAAACAACATGGCTTATGTTGTATATGTGATAGATTTGAGCTTTATGATGAACTTTTTTTTTTAAATTGGGAACAAATAAGCTCTTTAATAAGAAGCAAATTGATGTTTAGATGTTTCTTTATGTACAGCAGTGTGGGCTGGACAGTAGATAAGATCAGGGTTGATATATCATATGAAGTACGTTTTGTTTTCATTGCTTCTTTTATAAAACACAATTACTTTATCTCAATTTATATCTTAGAGTCATTTTTTTCCTCTTCAGCTGCCAAAAAATAGTTTCTGCCCGTCCGGTGCTAATGTTCATTGGCTGTTCTTTGGTTTTGTTTTTTGTTAAATTGCTCTTTATAAAGCCTTTTTTGGCTTTCTGAGTAACAAAACTAGTTCCCATTAGGTAACTTTGAGACTTACCATCATTCCCTCATTATCAGTTTCACAAATCATCATTACACAGCAGATCTGCTTCTGACAACATCAACAGAGCACAAGCTGTGCCAACATTAACGCCAAGTCCTCTGTATGACCCTGAGCTGTAGGTCACAGGTCTTGTTTTTCTGCTGTTTCAGAACAACAAACAAGTTGTTCATCTAACCTCTATGATACAACAGAGGAAACAGAGAGCACATTTAATGGATGTGTGACTGTACTAAAAAGAGCTGGAAATGTCAATCCAAAGGGTAGTGAAAGGGAGGGAGGAGAGGATGATGGAAGGGAGAGAAAGTAGAGGGGACGAGAGGTGAGGAAGGGGAAAAAAAAGAGGATAAACATGGATGGAACAGGCCAAAGAGGAAGGACAGAAAAGGGTAAAAAAGGAAAGAATAGATAAAAAGGATAAGGAGAAAGCAGATGATGGGGTCAGCCTAAGAAAAAGGAGGAAGTGGGTGAAAGGAGGAAAGAGGCCAGACCAATCGTCCGTGAGAAAGACCCAGCGAAGGGGAGCTAGCTCTTAGGATGGAGCCAAAGGTGCTTTAAACCGAGCTGTTTCATCACAGACTCTGGCTGAGACGCTCAGAACACAGTGAACTGGACAGCTTCCCCCTTTGCCGGGAATTATTCTGTCACTCCCTTGGCCTATACAAGTACTGCTGGGGGAAGTGTTAACGTAGCATGAGTTCAAGTGCGTGTGTGTGTGTGTGTGTGTGTGTGTGTGTGTGTGTGTAGCAACACAGCTGGCAAGGCTCAAGCTGGCTCAAGCATCGAGGCAGTGTCTTCTGCGCAATGAAACAGCCGTCAATCCAGAGGAAACTCTTTTTTTAGCCATAAATCAGCTGAATTGAAGAAGTTGGGTTGAGTGAGGGAGAAAAAAAGGGGTGGGCAGGGAGGAGGTTGAAGTTTCATGAGAGAGAGGGGCAAAGACTGAGGAAGATACACATATTATATAGTACATACTGTCTATCACTATAGCTATCAAAAGACGAGGCTGCTACTCCAAAAACACAGAAAGTCCGTAATTCTTCCATGACTTTTCATGATTAAGTCAAAGTGCTTCCAACAACTGAATATATGTTACAGCATTTACAAATTCAGGCTCAAAAAGAGATCCCGACACAGTGCACTGTGCTGCTACTTATGTCCAGCAGCAGTGTTGTCGAGTCTACGTCAAGTGATCAGCACCTCACCACAACCCTTGAGTGTGAGTTACGTCTCTGTTATATATATTGAACCAGCAGAGAGACAACTTCATCCATACCTGAATGGCAGTGGGACATTTCTACTAACAAAGTTTAGAATCCAGGACCTTCTGCTACAAACAAATACTTTAACACTACCAGGCAGATGTTATGCTGGGATGTAATTCACCTACTTTATTTCAACCTGCCTCAACTCTAGCTACTTTACCCTAAATGTGTTTTGACAGAATAGGTGTGAATTGCACTCAGCTATGGGTAATAAATATTGGTGGAGCGAAAGAGCAAAGCCAGCTTGGCATCACATTCTCTACATTTGTCCAGAGTAACACAAATACAACACCAGCAACACTGCCATTGGATGCTTTTCCACAGCCTTTAAGTACTATAGGGTGGATTTTCTTTTTCTTTTTTTTTTAAATCACACCAAGATTGTTCCTCTGAAGACTTCATTAAAGGATATTTGTAGAGCAACTATAATCACTGAGCAGTGTGGGCAGCCCCAGTGGGAACTTAACTACTAATACTTGCTCTGCCCTGTAAAATCTGCAGCAACTCTTTGTGCAACGGAGGATTCGGGGTTACTTTCAAACTGCACGTCTGTGTCATTAAGAGGCATCTGCGAGTTTATGAGCACATGTCTGGCCGAGGATTTGAAACCTCGAGATGCGAGACTGACCCACATACGAAGCCGTTCTCCAGCCAGACGGAGGTCTCGTAAGCCTTGCTGTAATTGAGGGCCATGGGAGCACCTCAGGAGTGACGGCCACTTAATGAGAAATTATAGTTGTGCTGATGCTTTCAGAAAACTTGACTCCATTTGATAGTAATTACATCTCATATGGTTTCATTACGCCAGCTCCTTATTTGGATTAGGCAATATTACGACTGAAATAGGAGAGGATAAACTCTGCTGGGATTAACACCCATTTGAGACCCCCCGACACACACATACACACACACACACAAACTGTGATAAATGTATGAGGTTTAGCGAGTGAGTACAGCAAGGGAGGTCATATGGAGTTCTTAAAATTATACTGCAAATTTATCTAAATTATCCTCAGATTCTTTGTTGTGACAATTAGAGTCCCATTACAACAACACAGAGGATTTAGTCTGCGAAGGTTCCTTCCTGTCAACCAAGGACTTCAGCAACTACCTGTCTCCAAGGTGGTGATCCCACTGGATTTTAGCAGTAAAAGGTGCATTATTCTAATTGGTTCCAGTGGGTTTGAAGGATTTTATGCTCATGTGCTCTTGGTACTTCCTGTTTCCACCACCCAGTGAACTGCACATTTTAAAAAGGAGAGCTCTGAGCTATTCAAGTTGGGAAAAAGTACAAGTCTGAGTTCTCACTGCAGCTTTTTCTGAGATGTCCAATCTGAAGAGTGCAGGACAACAACAAAAGTTAAGAGAGGTCTCGTAGTTCTTGTTGCTGTGTGGTAGGAGTGGTAGAAGCTTTAGATTTGTTTGATTTGTTTGTTGTTATTGTTTTTGATGACCTGAATGTCGTTGCTGTTGATGGTTATCATGCCAGCACACGACTAATTGACAATCAAGTATGTGTTTCCTAGAAACATGATTACATAACTGCAAATGTGAATGTGTGGAAATCATATTTTTTTTTTTTTTACTGCTTTAAAAGTGACTTAAACAATAAATCAATTATCAATTAATCGACTAACTCAGCTCCATTTATCTCAATGATAAAAAGAAACAACATTTAGCATCTTTGTCAAGTAATCATAATTCATAACTGTTAACAGTACTGCTATAAACAAACCTTTGTCTGTCTGATGTCCTTCCCTCTATTTAAAGATCTGTAGATCAATTTGAGAGTGAAATTCTTCACAAGTTTTTAAAAACATTAAAACGATTCACAGACACCTTTCCACTACTACCCCACTCATTTCATTTGGGAACATTTTCTGTTAAAATGCTCCTCTAACACTTCCTGTGCTGTACTAGCTGGTTTTAAGACCACTGTTGATAATTGGAGACCTCAAGTTTGCATAGATAATATCCGAGGCTGCAGTGACTTCAGAGAGAGACTTTCTCATTACCACAGATATTGCACTTGTGATTAAAAGTGGTTCTGCTAAGTCAGAGGTACGAGCGGGTGGATTTGAGATGCGGCGGTATTAGAGCTGCAAGTTTAGGCTTTAATCCAGGCCAAGGTAGAGCAGGCGTTAAGGTTTTCCCTGTCTGAGTATCTCTCACACCCACACCACGCAAACACACAGAGGATAACTCTCCGCCATTCATGAGCCCTACCTACGTACACATCAATGCAGAAGTTAGCTCTTACCTCAAAAGTATCCAAAGTTCCCTACTCTCTCTCTCTCTCTCTCTCACACATCCATCTCCCCAAACCCATCATCAAATCTCTTTCCCTTTCACCACCTCCTCCCCAGGAGAGGAGCCCCGGCTCTGAAATCTAATTAAAGGCTCCATAAGCAGAGCTCAAATGAAACTGTCACATCAAAGTCGCCACTGGGACAGAATGACACAAATCAATACGAGAGAGAGCTTCGGCAGATCCCCGTGCACCCTGGGGACTCCTGTGCCGACCTGGGCTGGGATTAGGCCAGTCAGACACCACTCCGACTGGGGGTGGGAAGTCTGAGGAGTGTTGGCGGCTGTAGTCTGTGTTAGAGGGGAGAGTTGTGGAGTCTGTTTGTCTACATATCAATTTCTCTGTCTTCCTGCCAAAACTCTGACATGAATGTAGAGCGTCAATTTGGTACCAGGAGAGAAAAAACACAGAGAAGCAAAGTTTGGTTATGTTCGCACTGTAGTTGTAATATGCAATTACATGATTTGTCCCTGCACAGCTGTGATGTTTTCCAAGTCGTGTTAGAAAACAGCTGCTAACAGTTGACAACAGTTAACAGAAAGAAAGCAGAAATGCACGAGACGCATTCATCCAGAACCAAGTATACAACTGCATGTAACCCATGTGAACTACAGCCAACTGTTTTTAAAAGCTGTGTTTTTTAACAGGTTCCCCGTGTGAGTAATAAAGTTAATGTTGGACTCTGGCGGTGCTTTCAGGTTCGCGCCCTCCTGCATTGCTTTCTGTCCATGTTAGTTATTTACATGGCTTGCAAGGTGAATGTAACCTCTGACCCTGGCAAAGCGTTTGACTCTTCTTTGTCCTCATTTTACTATGTTGTGTCGTCCTGCTACTGTGGACAGCTCTGCATGTTGGCTGTTCCAACTACAAATCATGTAATGTGATGTTAGTTCAAAAACACTTTGACTGTGATCATGTTAAAACAAAAAATCCAAGCATTTGCATATCTTGAATTCACTTATATCCTCTTAATTACATCTGTGTTATTATTTGATTGTAATCGTCAATCAGGTAATCTCCTCTCTGTAAAGCACATTTGCTGTTTTTGAATGTGCTCTATAACTAAACTGATCTGACTTCTGATCACCAGCATGAATTTATACAATCTGCGTAGACCTGAGTGGTTGATGGGTGCTGGAGGACAACATGTTGTAGTGTAGTGAGTGATCTGAGTGAGACTGTCTATCCACTTCATGTATCTATAGATCCATTTACCAATCCAACCACTTTTCTGATTGCTGAGTGTTAATAAGGTCGAGGAAGGTGTGAAAGCCAGAAGGGAAAAGTTGACTCATGTGAATGGCTCTCCCTGTTCTCTTTGTTTTACTACCATGCTTCATAAATATATTACTTTTTAATATGGTGTGCGGTTATGGCTTGGCTATTGAGTGCTGTTCAATAAATGAGAAAATATCTTTGGGGCGAAGCATCTACTTCCACTGTTACTCTTCTGCATAAGGCACCCTGGACCTGCATGCAAATCAGTCAACAGAGCAAGGCATTAAAATTACTAAATCTAAGCCATCCAGGTATTTCACTTTCCAATTCTAATAAGAGTTTATGGCACACTGAATCCCGGAGGGACTGGCAGAATGCAGAGTTGAAAGGGGGGTTCATTGGGCTCTGGTGGAAAGTTTCAGAAGATTGACCTGTGAGTCTGAGGAATGGAGAACAACTTACCTGCACGGACAAGAGTGGAGACCAGGTTCAAGGGAAGACGGGAACGGCGAACAGACCAAGAGAAGAGAGGGAGAGAAGGAAAGAGTCAGTCCAGCTGGCCTGAAAGACTACATCAACTAACAGCCGTCTTTCACACAGGATCGATTCGCTCTTCAAGACATGAAAAAATAAATAAAATACTAAAAACTACATTTAAAAAAAGACTAAATGTAATGTAATATATCAGAATCAGAAATACTTCATTGATCCCCAGGAGGAAATTTGACACGTTACATACAATTGTGTAGAGCAGGCCTTGCGTGTCAGTTTTAAACCTTTAAAAAGCCAAAAATTCTGCTTGCTTAAAAGACTTCTGGAAAAACATTTTTTTTTGTTACCAAACTCACAGTTGAAAGTCTCAAACGGTCATTCTGTCGGCCCACTGTTCTCCTTGTCTTGTCTTCATCATATATAGTATAGTTTGACATTTTGTGAAATACAGATATTTGCTTTCTTGCAGAGAGTTAGATGAAAAGGTTGCTACCTTTTAAGGCGAGCTCTTTCCCCCTGTTTCTAGTCTTCAAGCTAAGCTTAGCTTACCATCTCCTGGCTGTTGCTTTATATTTACTATACAGACATGAACGTGGTATTGAGCTTCTCACCTAACTCTTGGCAAGAAAGTGAAGAAGCAATTTGGTTCGACTCAAAAAAGACTTTTAAATCTATATGTCTAGGCTGTATTGCAGATGCATTATAAATGTTAATGTAAAAGATAGTTGTACAACCAGTTTGTTTAACCCCGGTTTCCATGTAATTAAAAAAACTAGCAGCCAAGAGGACAAAGATAATACTTTGTGTAACGCAATGCATCTCTATAATCCACCCAAAACCATCATTTTACAGCTCAACTGAGTTTAAAGAGTCTTTAAAGTATATAAATGCATTTTTTAAGTCAACAAGAATCTGACAGACCTCTACCACAGTCTGTTTGGGGTTCACTTCTCTCCAACTCCATGAAACTTTCAACACTCCACTGAGTGAGAGCCACCGGGTATTTGGGACTATGCTGTCATGTATTGGCCAATGTTTCATTCAGTGCTCTATGAGCTAATCTTCCTCCCAGGCTTCAAATCCAATTATGCATTACACAATGTTAAATTGCCAAACACATATGCATTGTTATGCCAGTTCCCTAAGAACAACAAGTCAAATCAAGTCAATTATATTTATATAGCCCAATATCACAAATCACAATTTGCCTAAAGGGACAACCAGTGCGGTACAAATACTCTTCTCTGTTGTCATTTTCATCATCAAAGGTTATTTTTTCAATTCAATTTCTGTTGGAATCTAATCATCTTAACACTCACTTTGTTTACACTGTGCTTTTTGGATTCAGGCCTTCTGATACAAGATCGATAAGATAGACAGGATTAGAAGAGATAAACACAATTTCAGTTGTAAGTTGTAATAGGAATAGGTTTGATTTCACTTCATTTGACCATAAACACAAAGCAACACGGGTGTTCATTTGAGTTATGTTGGGGGGAAAGAAGTTTAATTGAGCTTTAATGTCAATCTGTCAATCTACAAGCCAACCTCTTGAAATATATAATTTAAGCATAACCAAAGAACATATGGTCCTTTTAATTCTGCATTTTCTTCCCATACATTACCTATCATTTAGGAAAAATAAAGTACATTATCCCACCCTCTGCAGAGCAGTGCTTATCCTCAGAGACATCAATACTTCGCGGCGAGGCAGGGGAATAGGAGAGTGGGGCTGGTTAAACTGGCCTTGTTGTTGAAATAAGCACTTTTACTCTCGCACAGACAGCAGAAATCTGACAACGATACCTTACACAATGGCCATTGTCGGAGGCGAAGCAGTGAGGGAAGAGCAAGCAAACGGGCTAATTTGCCGTGTGAACAAAAGGATGCCTGTGAACGCTCTGCAGCGACACGTTTCTGTTGCATGAGGGATGGAGGAGGGATTAGAGTCGAGTATGCGATGCTGTCTTGTCTGACTGTGATCTTTTCTGAAAAGACGCTGCATGGCTGACAGAAAAATGTCTGCAGGAAACAAAATAATGGGAGCCACAACAGAAGTCTCTCCCTCTCACATTTATCTTTCACCTATCCTGAAGAAATGCTGTAAACAGAGGCCGTCATTGTAGAAGTCACTTTTTGACTTCACACTGTCGTCTACAGAGGTATCCATTGAAGACATCCTCCTTTATTCTTTGTTACTATCACCGTTAAATCTGACACCTCACCAGCCAATTGTTTTACAGGTAAAATATCCAGGTTGGCTGTGACTGTTTTATGTTGACACCAGGATTATCCACTTATCCATTTTATTTTAAAACTGAGAGAGAACCAGAAGTCACTTGTACTCTTTATTTAATTACGATGTTTCGGTCAGTAGACTTTCATTAGGTAAGACCAAAATATTCCAACCTGATGACGCTCCACTGACCAATACAAGTTACCAACAGTGGGCAGGGTTTCTGGTTCCTTCTCAGTTTATACCATGGTATCTATACCTTAAAAATATATGCCTGTATTAGGCCATTGTGGGCAATGTTGCAAATCGATGAGCAGGAGTGTTACATAGCAATATTGGATCTGCATCAATGTGATGCTTGATTTGTCAGGGATTAGATTTGTTGGATTAGCCAAAAAAAAAAAAAAAAGACCTGGAAAGATTCCTGTCTGGTGATTTTTTGAATGGCTTTTCCAGAAAATGTACTAAAGTTAGGATGAAGTTTTCATCCATAATGCTCCCGATGTAGAAATACACAAAGAAACACAAACATTTGTCGAGGGAGTTCCAAGTTTGTCCCATGGAGTACCCTGTTGATACCATTTCAGATGCAGTGTTAGTTGTATTTATTGTATATTTGTGTAATTTGAATGAGTAAGGAATGTTCTACGAATTGCAAAACATCGTAGACGGCTTGTTCTGTATCTCAGCACAGCCAGATGACCCAAGCAGGCAGTCCCAGCTTGATAAATGATGTACACTGCAAGAGAAAAATAGGCTACTTGGTTTGGGAAGCACTCAAACTGAGCAATGCTACATTGTGAGGAAATACCCTGAGACCTCATTTCAGCCTTTTCCCCAAACCCTTAAGTATGAAAGATAAGTATGCATTATGTATTCATCCTGCTTTTACAGTAGCCTCAGTACTGCAGATGATTCTTCAAAGTTGTGCAAAAAGACTAAACGAATAATCTTAAATATATAAACGTCAACAAGAACCAGAACAGGATTGTAACTTTTGATGGACAATTTCTTGAGAATGAAGCCGAGTGCAACACTAACTCAGAGCAAGGTGGAAAGAACTGCTTCCACACTAGTTGTTTACAGGTTCTGAATGAACTCGACATAACAGGTTCATGATAAGAAATAGTCCATATATAAACTTTCAGCGCCTTGCATAGTTTTCTCTCTGCACCTGTATATCCTGGGAATGTGTTTGTTGATCTGCTTGGTATTCTAGCAGGCTCAGCACACAAGTCAAGCATGGCAGAGATATGCCTGTGCAAGTCATCACAAACCCCAGAGCAGAAGGTACACCCTGACTGGGCACGGAAACAGAACATTTCACAGTCTGACTTGAAACACATGGTCCTCGCAGAATCAGCGTTTGTGTGTGCATGTGCGCGGGAGCGTGCATGTGAGTTTGTATGGCCAAATGGTGTATATTTATATTGATATGTACATGCATTCATTTGCAAACATGCCCAGCAGCTAAGCCCAATCACTTTGCTTGGGCTTAGCTTCTTCTCCACACCCCCAAGTCTTATCTTAAGTCTGAAAAACCTCCAAGACCAAGTTCCAATGACTCATAAAAGCCCTTACATTTCAACCATTATGAAATAATTGCATCATTTTCATCAACCCAAAAAAAAGCTTTCTCTTTGGTTGAAGACAGATTTGGTCTAGATTGTTCTTGATCAGCCCTGTCAGACCAAAGTTCACCCTATTCCCAGTTGTATAGCGTTAAAGGCGTCAAAATCCTCATTATGGACGAAGGTGAGGGAGGTAGTAAGGTGTATAAGATAGACAGACGAAGAAATCAAGGGAAATAGATGGACAGATAGAGAAAGAGAAGTAGACAAACAGAGAGACAGAGCTCTCAGTGGCCTCGGTTCAAAGACGACTGCATGCCGGGTCTGTTTTAATGTTAATTCAACCAAACGGACAACAAGTGCCGCTCTGCTTCTCGAGGCAATTAATCTTGCGTGAGCCAAGCAAAGAGAAATTTCAGAGAGGGCTAAATAAGTCTGCATAATTTTTCTGAGCCAATTACTGTGACAAGAAGAGGAGGGGAGTGGCGGAAGAGGGGGTGGAGGGAGAGAAATATAGTCGAACAGAACGAAAGCGAGGGAGGAGGTTAAGGGGAAAAAAGACAAACGAGAGGAAAAACACAAATGAGCATATGTTACAAAAATGGGATGGGAGATGGGTTAGGACGCCAAGACGAAAATACTCAAGGAGGTATAAGATGTCAACAAAGGTCACCATTTTAACCCACAATTCACAGCACTGACTCTCACACAGAGTATGTTCATCTGGTTTGTCAAAAAGAAAAAAAAATATCAATCAGTGTCAAAACACAAGTCAGTAGTACTCCACGTCTAAGAGAAAAGGATGTGAAGCCTGATGCTCTGAGAGGACAGCACAGACAAAGAGCTTTTTTGGCTGCAACACTAAGCTTAGCTGTCAGTAGTGCACTTACGCTGACAGATTACCGTTATTATGGATGCTGTTAAAGTTGAATGATGTCGCTGACAGAGATATAAACGCATTTAAGGAGGCTTGTACAACGAGATGATTTTGCCTCTTTGGAAAAGTAGTTAAACCCAGAACAATTTCTTTTTTAAACTGCTGTGTGACAGTGAAGGGACATTTGAGGGTACGGAAGAATATATTTCACTGCTCCAATACCCACAGAGACGTGTGTGAAAACGTTTGACCCCGGCCGTCCATGTTTCATGAAAATCTATCCTCAGAAAATAACACGGGGCCTGCGGCTACATTTGATGCTTTCTTTGGTGATCGCAATTACCAACACATTCAGAAAACCAACGGAGGAAATTTGAGGTCCTTTATATGTTGCCACACTCCGGTCTAACTGACTCTGACAGCAAGTGAAAAAACAACACTGAGGATGGCGATGTCAAGAGGAAAATCTCCCCCCCCCCTCCAACTCTGGGTCTGTCAGGTTTTTAAAAGGGTCAGTAATTTCAGTGTCTGGTCCACCTAAGGGTGGATTTTACTTTCAGAAATAACACCGTACAAATACACAAAGGGATCTTTGACAGGGGGAGGGTGGGGGTGTAAATGTAGGGTGTGGTCGTGTGGACTGTTGTTGATTTATGGTTTTTATGAGTGCAGCCAAGTTGTTGTTTATTTTTTTAAGGTACTTTAGATCTTTATTAAACGTAACAGACCCTATATAACAAAATCCAAATTACTGACAAACCAGCAAATGATCTGGTCTAATGATCTATTATCCTTTAGTATATGCAGGTCGGTTTAAATTGTCAGCAGGAAAACAAGTAAAGAACCAAAAAAGACATTGAACAACAGGAGAAAACCCAATTTGACTGATGTCTTATTAGGTCCCTTGTATCTCTTGGGATTTCATCACAAGCAAAGAGAAGCTCCTCTGTTTTTTGATATCAGGTTGAATCGAAGCTGAAGTTAAAGCATTACAAGAGACGGCTGACGAATGTGTCTGTGTGAATATGTACCACATAACTTGCCAAATATAGTCCGGTGTACTTTCGGTCACCGTGCAGCCACACTTTTTTATTTAAGAGCATCAGTATGTTTTGGTATATGTGAGAGTCTGCAGTGTGTCTGCACTCTCCCCTGCTGTTCTGTCAGAGATTGCAGATTTCATAAAGGTCCATCTCCTGGCCTGCCTCAGACCCAATCATCCCCCCAGCAAATCTCATTTACACCAAACCCTGGGGACACTGCGGCCATTTCTACTGCTAACTCTATACTGCAGCAGCCTGCAGCGAGGCTCAGTTAAGCAGCAAAAACATGTTAGTGGAGGACACTGCCTTTCCCATTACACAGATTCTCATCAAAATATAGGTTTTACATCACTGCAGAGCTAAATCCTAATATGATCTTCCCAGGAACTCCTCCTTTATACACACTGTGGCTTCCACTAAAAATCTGCATATCTGATGTTTATGTTTCTGGTGATCAAGGAAATTGAAGTTGTTCTTCTATAAGAGTTTGAGCTAAATGGCCCACATTTGGCTGCCTAGGCTGTGAATGGTTTCAAAATAACACGTGTTGGTTATGTGAACAGGCGTACGGAGGCCTCAAAGGAAATACACATTGCGTAAAAAGGGATTTAAAGTAGGGTTGCACCTAACTATTATCTTCATTAATCTGACAAGCCTTTAAAAGAGAAAATACAATAAAAAAAATGCCCCTGGCGATTTCCCAAAGTCTGAGGCGATGTTTTCAAATTGCTTTTTGCGTGTGACCTACAGTCCAAAACGCCAACCTTTTCTATTTAAAATGACATTAAACAAATCCTCGCATTTAGGGAACTGGAACCAGCAAATGTATGCCATATTTGGTGGATAAATCAGTGAAATAAATGAATTCATAGTAAATGAGAAAAAGTATTAATCCATTTTTAAGACTGTTAAAGAAAGGAGCCATCTTGTGAATTTATTCTTGTTTTCTGAAGGGGCAGGAGTCTGATTTTCCTGATGCTGTAAATCCCACCCATCTCTTACTCCCAGCAGGTTAAATTAAACACCATGAACTGGATGCCAATACTGCACTGCTCAAGTTAAGCGACAAATATCACACTACTGCAAAAAGGCAAAATCTGCCATCATTCCCTCTTTCATGTGTTTTATGCAAATACAGTACACACAGTGTGATTAAAGACACACATTACTCTCCTTAGACGGTGAAATTACCATATGTTTCTGCACTGTGAGGAGCGAGGAGGGTCACGACTGTGCGTTTGATAATGAGTTTGGCTTCTCCCCGCTGGGGTGGAGCACTCAGAGGATGAGCAGCAGTGGAGTGGTCTGCGGGTCTGCGGTGTCTGTTTGCATCATGCTCAGAGTCAGACTTATCAGTGTCTCTGTTATGACAACCGAGCTTGTTAGACCGTGCTTCTGTGCATCTGCGTTTGCATCATCTTCATCAGTGTCTCTGTTATGGCAACCGAGCTAACTAAAATCCATGTGTGTGTATGTGTGTGTGTGTGTGTTAGGGGATGAAGTTAACAGTGACAGAGCAGGTAAGGAGTTCAGTGCCTTGCTCAAGGTCCGGCAAATGGGTCCAGACTTAGGAATATAGGGACTGAACTTTGACCTTTAAGTTGGTTACAGAACAACCAAACCCCTCGGTGTATAATTGCAGATATTACAAAAGATTTCCTTCATATTTCACATCTGGAAATATTTTGCCTGAAATGAAAACCACAGCCTCTTGTGATTTTGGAAAAGGTAAATCATTTTTTTCATTGAATTACACAAGCGCCTTTCCTCCACTACCGTAGCCTGAAGGCTTCCCAAATTCTGCAGCTCTGCAGACATGGCAGCCATTTTTGGTTCACAGGATCAGACCAGTGTGTGTGTGTGTGTGTGCCATTACTTTCCATTCATTTTTGTACGTTACAAATATCAATTAGCAGACTCATGAAACTTATCCATCACTTGCTTTAAACTTTTATTTTTTTTACTGTATGGAAAGTTCCAGGGAACGGTAAGAAAATACATTAACATTTCTAAAGCACAACAGCATGATTTGCAAAATAGTCAGCTGCAAGGTAAAACATATGTGATGTGTAATAAATTACAATAGGTCTACAACATGCAAACCCACTGGTAAGACCAGAACTGACACACTACAAATGAGTAGTTTTAACTCCTCCCACTTTCTCATACACTCACAAACACACACTTCCTCTCCTCCTTCAGTGACTCCACACAACAGGATGTCTTGTCACTTGGGTCGACTGCTGCTCGGAGTATTCAGGGGTTGTGTTTCGATCTGATAAAACAGGCAGAAAGTAGAGCGACTGGCCGCAAGTCAACAATCTCCTTATTTAACACTCATGCAGAGTTCCTGCGATCTCAAGAAGAAGAGGAAGACACACACACACACACACACACACACACACACACCTGCACTTCTCCACACTGGCCACTGCCAACTTGGCACTTGTTGATGAACCATAACAGATTTAACATGCGCTGAGAGGGGAGCGGTACTAGCCTTTCTCCCACATGCCAGCGTCTGTGAATGAATTAATGAATGGCAGGATATCGGGGCACTCCATCAAATCCAGCGGCCCCTCAACCTGCGGCTGTAGATAGTGTTGCTATCTGTTTACCCTGCCTGTCACACAGTGTTCACCCTGTTGTGTGAAACGTCTATTGTGGTGGCGCCAGGAGATCCACTCGATGGCACTGAATTCTGCCGATGAAGCTTCGTCTTTGTCTAAAGTGTGGCGGTTCAATAAAGAGCCCACTGGTGCAACTCTCAGAGTGATTTAGAGAGAAAATATTTCAGAAAGTTTCATCATTCTGTGATCTACAAAACACCAGTTTTTCAGTTTGTGTTGTTGACCAAACACTTAAATGACCCCGAAAGTCTTCAGAACATCAATACTGCACGGCTGAGGTGTTTAACGTGTCTATTCTTTTTCAATTAATCACATGATCTTATCTAATAGTTAGAAATGGCCATCATATGTTTTTACACAGACGAATGAACACAGATAAGCAGCAAATCTTCACAACTTCTTATGCATCTTGATTGTGCACTGGTTCGTGGAGAAGTTTGGAATCCTTCCTAGACGAAGTCAAGGGTTTTGTGGAAAACATATTCATATTCCTCTAACTGTGTTAAATAAAGTATGATGTTATTAACTGTACTGAAGCTATAGTATTGTCCTGGCTCCGGCACTAATCATCACTGGTTACAACTTTGTTACCAGAACATTTTCTGGGAGTATAGCTGTCGAAGCAGCTCTCTTTATACCTGACAAATCTCTACAAATGATTGGCTCTCTAACAGGGCAGCAGTGTAACAACGGAACCTGTACTGCAAACCATAACACACCTCGTCTGGAATAATGGTGCACTCGTCAGTGTTTGGGTTACCTTCACTGTAACAATAGGAGGACATGCGAGACAACAGTGCGGTGGAGTGGAGTCGATTAGAATGGATCCTGATCCTCGGGGGTCGATGAGTTCTTCCTTGTTTCGTGCAGCTCTGAATGGAAGCCAGACGCTTGGAGGAAGTCTTCATCTATGTGTGCATACCATTTAGTTGTCTGTTTGAATGTGTGTGTGTGTGTGCGTATCGGTTTTGAAACTAGGACACCTTGTAAGATCATCGTGCAGCTGTCACAGAGTTAAACAGAAGTCCATCTAGCTTTTGCTGTACGGCTCTCAGTGGGTTTCTATTTTGCTGCATTGAGGTCTGAACCCTCCCTTTCACTGACTGCAAATAGGGTTGGCAATCTGACAAAATATACTACGAGATGATATAAATTCATCAAACATCGAAGATTTTCCTCGACCATTAATAATGGATATAGCTACCCCTTTAATATCTCTTTAACAAATCATATGAGACCATTATGGGTATGCTATAAATCAGTGAGAGGGATTGATTTATGTCAACATTGGATTTAAAGGATTTCTACATCACACTGGTGGAAAAGCCTGTAAATGCTGACGTACCTTTATTTTTCAGGTATTTCAGTCACTGGATTAGCCCAAAAACTATATGAATGGCTCCTCAATTGAATTACTTGAAAACTTACTATAATCACAGAATATATTCATATCGTATGTTATGATGGAATATTTTAGCCATATCGTCGCTACTCATGCTGTTTCACTGCTGTCCTTAATACAAACCATTTTGAATGAGCACTCCAGCTAAAATGTGAAGATCAACAAGGTTTTTCTACTCAAGTACAATCTGTGACTGCAGACAGGAGAAGACAATTTACTTTCCGACTCTGAATTATTTGTGACAACTTCACAGGCCATCAAAGCACTGACGGTGGAAGGAAGTGACTACACAAACAGTGCTGATCACATCACAACATCCTGTTTATTCCCTTATTCCTTTAACACTCACCTCCTGCCTGCATCCCTGCCACTTCCTGCAGCAGGAATTAAAATTCATTAGTTAGCACGTTGAAAGAAAGAATGCAGAAAATGACGGCTGTACGGTAGGTAGGCAGAAGTGGAGGTTGCATCATCAACGAGATACTGTGTAATGATGAGTTTTACTAGAAATAATTTATCCTCATGTTACATATTTTAAAACCAGAGCAATAAAAATGCTGTTTTATGTCTCCTATTGAACTCTGTCACACACACACACACACACACACACACACACACACACACACACACACACACACACTAGGGCACAAAGTAATTGAGCACATTGTGTACATGTATACCCACATATCCCCAAAGGAAGAGACACACACATAAAATCACCTCCTTCCTGCCCTCCCTCACTCTAAAAACCTTCCTCAAGCAGCGCAACAGTAACTACAGTCCCAGCAGGCACAGAAAGCACCCAGGGGAGCATGATGTAAGGCCTCGGAGCTTTAGAGACAAACTTCCTCCTGTCCCCCCCCCCTACAACCACACTGATGAGAAGGACCTCAGCCTCAGCTTTGTTAAACCTAAAACCACACTGACCCCTGGTGGTGCAAGGAGGTAGTGACTGAGGAAGACTTCTGCTGCTGTCAGTGAATGATTGAGTTTGTAAACTTATTGTTATCAGCTAAAAGTTAGTGCCTACTGACAATGACTCTCTCTGTTAGACATTAATACGGCGTACAGATATAGACTAAAAGCAAATGGCTGCTTTAAAAAACTTCTATATATGTCCACTACTGGGAGGAAACTGGTAATCTAAAAGATGTTTTAATTTTCCATGTTTTATTTCTTAAGTGTTAGAAAGACCAAGCGAGTAAGTGGACCGTGAGTGGAAATTGTTTTTGTTAACTCTGTTATTTTGATTCCTGCTATCGGTTGTACTTCACTATGAACCAAGTAAGCACTAGCGTTAGCTGCCTTCCCCAGTACTCCCATTTGCTGTTAAGGGAGAATATTCACAGGTTGTGAAAAACCCTCCAGTGCCTGTCTCTGGTCTGAACACACCTTAAGAGATCCGTTCTGTTGGTTTCTTGTCCAGCCCAGCTCTAAGTTCCGGCCTGGTTGAAATCTGTATCAGCGTCCTGTATAAACTTGTAGAGACAATGTAGACTGAACACCCACTTCGGCGGGGGGGGGGGCTGATGTGTGTCACACACACATACACAGAAATAGACACACACCACTTCCTGCTGTTCCCACAGACCACAGCTGGGCTGGCTGAGTCACTGTGGTGAGAACCCCTCTGGCAGAGTGTGTGTGTGTGTGTGTGTGTGTGTGTGTGTGTGTGTGTGTGTTTTTTGTGTGTGTGAGTATTTAATTGACTGTTATCTTTAGTTTTAATATTGATAATCATGAAAGAATTTGACTTGAGCTCTGTGTGACTGTTTACTGTAAGTAAATATTCCTGTAGGAGGAAACACAACAACTTTTGGTTAAAAATCACAGAAAGTCAGTTTGCCGCACTGAATCTCTTGACTGACTGGGTTGAAAATGAGTCTCAGAAGTCTCGCCTTTGAGCTTGTGAGCGAGGCGCTAGAGTCTGTGCACGTGGCAGTTCCCAGAGGTCAAAGTCTGGAAGTTCAAATGTGAAGAGGAGCGATGCTAAAATGTTGAGTTAAGCCTGGAAGTGTTTTTGCTTACACAGAAGTGGTTTTGGCCCAAAACAACTTTAACCGTGAGCACACACACACACACCTCATCTATGAAGCCTTTGTGAAGTTTCTCCCCGCTGAAAAAACTTTAATTAAAATGCTTTGCGCGTCCTATAAATCCGTTTATCCAGAATGACTGACCACTGACAAGCACCTTCAGCATCTTACCAGATGATACACCAGCGGATCATCAACCGTGTTCCTGGCAGCGCTTGTTAAAGAATCATGCAACAGTAACCAAAGAATCGGCAGTGCCCTTGTACGCAGCCACAGTGAGCTGTCAGAAATCACAGCTGATCTCTACGAGACATGCAGAGTGCTGAGTGGTCATCGCTCCAACCCTCAGCACCAGCATCCGACCAGCAAAATAAAGTAAACCGCCGGCTCCCGCTGGGTCGGAGACATCAGCTGAGAGTATCACCGTCTGTGTTTGTCTGTGTGGTCTCAGCCTGTCGTCTCTGTGGTTCAGAGGCTGCAGTCAGTTTGGATTTAAAACAAGAGGCAACCATTCTTTTGAGATTTTGAGATCCAAGCTCGAGGGACACTAGGCTGACTCTTAGCCCCCCCCCTGACCGAAACAAAAACAGCAATAAATCTTCCACTCTGATAAAGCCTTTTAAAAAAGGGGGAATTAACTCAAAGGTCTCTTTCAGCTACAGTCATGAACATGAAGACTGCCTCAAACTGTCAAAGTTGTCACTGATTAAAGCTAACGCAGCACCCAAAGTGGGCAGGAAGATAAAGAGTCGGCAGGTTTCTGGAGGGTGCTGACGGTCAGTTCAAACACTCTGCATTGAAACAGACAACAGGAAAGCTCTTTTTGTCGCCCCAGTTAATATTAATGGGCTGTGATTCCTGTGATACCTTCCCTACAGAGTGGAATCAAAGTACTAAAACACAATGCACTGATAAAATACTGCCACAAGAGGGCAGAAGAAGTCCTTTGTATTCATTCCTCTGCAGCATCATGATGATTAAAGCTTTTTATATGAGGAGTATTTCAGAGCCAAAAGCATAAAAGTACACTTCAGCCTCAAAACTGGGCAGATTGATCCGTTACAGATGGTATGAAGTGTGTCGGGAAATAAAAGTTTAAAACTGTAACCCCGTTTAGGCCTAAATCAAGAACAGCGTGGATCAGCCAGTTGCTTCATGACTTGACAAAAACATCTGGACACAACATTTTTGAGCGAAATATGTCGCGAGGCTCAAGACAATCACAGAAGGAACCCGGGAGGAGAGGGAGAGATGAATGGGGAAAAGATAGGACAGAAGATAATGGATACTCGAGGAGAGGAGGGAGAGCCCTAATCTCATTATCAAACACACACACACACATCTGCTGTGAGCTGCTGTAATCCTGAAGCTCCTATCGACTCCTCAAGCATTGTCTTTGTCTCCTCGTGACACTTTTCTCACCACAAATAAGATAGAAAGACTAAATCCAGGGAACCGCCGCGTCAGCTGCATCTGTGGTTTCTTACTCGTATCGTTACTCGTGTCCAAACAGCACTGACGATATTACTTTTTTTGCATTTTATTTTGAAAAGGGGCTTTCGTTCCTAATTACACTTACGAATCACACCCCAGTATTACACACATGGGTGAAGCTTATGTGACATATGCTCCAAGTGTCTTAGTGTGAAGAAAACCGCTAGCTATTATCATTAAAAAGGTGAGCGTTAGCAAGGAACTCCTTCCCAAGAAGACTTAAAACAGTACTCAGGTCTGCTTTTCAGGGGATGCAAACACACACCGGTAAACTGTAAGCTTGTACTCTGTGCGAGGCCTGCTAAGAGCTATAATTCTATTCTCAAACTTCTCAGAGATGACAGATGAATTTTCAGAAGTCTGTCTTCACCCTGGTAGTGTTGGTACCATGTTCGATCATTTCAGCTTAACACCCCGAGTACAAACGCTCCCCTGTTATTTTGGCTCCGTCCACATTTAGTTGCCGTGCTGAAAGCTCCTTGCGTTGCTGGTCGGTAGCACCGCACTGATACTGGTACAGAATACTGGAACGAAGCCGAGCTAAAATGAGGTGTTGCTATCTTGTGAATGTCCCAGGTATTTTTTGCTGGATGCCAACTGACACCTATAATAAATATGGAAGGCGAGTGGGCTTTCTCCATATGGCAAAATCTGGCAAAGATATAAACTCGCTAACCACAAACCATTTCTCTCACACTGCAGGATTCATCCGCATTATCAATCAATTCAGAAGATTTAAGAATTGTGTCCAATTACTACTTAGTTTTCATCTACATCTCACGGTCTTCATCACTACTGCTGCGAGTGAATTTCTAGCATAAGGGGTTCTTTAAGCTTAACAGAAATACGCCTTGATGTATATCAGGAAGTCTATCTTGATAACTCTGTATATGACCTGATCTGAATAAACCATCCAGCTCTGCTGCGAGCGCATTCTTACAAACTGATAATCAGAAATATTAATGCGACATGGCTTCATTTCTCCTTGTCCATGTAAGGCGTTGTCAAGCTCAGAAGTGTTGTGGGTTCTCTGGTCGCTGAGGCCCGACCAGTGCAGAGACAGAGGGAGGGAGGGAGGTGAAGACACCTCACTGCGTTTACCACAGAAGGAGGTGACAGCCTGCGACGGTTACCTCACTGCTAACCTGTGTGTTTATGGACAAGGTGGGTGCAGGACAGAGAAGCTGCAATTGTGCAAGACACCAAACAAACGCACTGAGTGTAAATGTACTTACTTTAAGTGCATGCATGTATATGCGAATACCTGCGCACACACACACACACACACACCCATGACTCAGGGCTTGTGTGGGTGACAATTGCTCAAGGTGAAATGCTGAGACTGCTTAAACGTGCCTGAGTAATCATCCCACAAATCACCTTGAATAACATTCTGCTTAACACTGTATTTACGGGTCCCACAATCTTCTAAATATGTCCTAGAAACTGACATGTGATCTGTAATTTCCTGGCAAGGACTGTGTAATTTGGTACGAGTTATATGGAAAATAGAGACGGTTTTCAATTGATAGACTATTAATTCCAACAAATTGGTGGCATTACCGTCTTTTACCAGAGTAGCCATCTTATAGTCATCTAAACTGGGGGGCACATGTTGTTGTCTTTGTTGCACTTTGCAGAAACGGGTCTATTTCCTGCGCTGACTGAGGCTGTGTGGTGCACACGGTACAGGCGAGCATCATTTGATACAGGATTACTGCTCGGTGTGGACACTTATCGGTGAAGCTGGCAGCTCAAATTGCTTGCAGGTGCGGTCTGCTATGAAAATCACGGGTGTTAGGAATCACCCAACTTTCCAGATGATCTGCAGGGTCTTACTAGACAGGCCCTGAAGACAGGTACTGGCTTTGGATCCAGCTCAGGTTCTTCACCTTCTTCGAAGAGCAACAATTTATATTTACACCGTTTAAACCGTTTTTCCAGTCATTGGGATTTTTCTTAAGATTAAGATTTTAGCTCCTTCAAGGAAAATTCCTACTATCACTATTACTATCATTTCCAGGCTTTCCAAACTCAAATAAATGAGTGGGTACTCATATGTCTCAGAACATTCTCTCTATTTTCCCTAATAATTAGTGCCAAATTAAACTTCCTTTGGAAATTATTAGAAAATTTCCGGACCCATAAATTAAAGCCTTCCTCATTATGCATGCAAGAAAATCTGAATGACTCAAATGTCTGTGTATTCACAGTGTATATATATATATATGTGTGTGTGTTTGAATCTTTTCATGCAGCGGTGCAGTCGTCATAGCAACCAACACCAACCAGGGACACTGTCACACATCCTTTTTACCCATGAGCCATATGGGCCTCCCATAAGGCCTCGCATTCGTCAGCCGGGTGAGTGGTGCCACTGTTTGCAGAGCACAAGAGGTGGGCTGTTCGAACGCGGCCAGTCACAGCAGCCGAAAAACACACCTCGACGGTTCAAACGGCTTTTAAACGTTTTTTTTTTTTTTTTGTTGCAACATTTCGTTTCGTGTTTAAACACATGCAGCTATTTCAGAAATGATTTTTGCCCCAAACAACAAGCTTAAATGATTTACAAGACGGAGAGAAGAAGGGCTTGTTTGGACAAAAATGTTCACCTCAGAGTTAAAGGTGAGGCGATTAGATGTAATTAATCTGATGAAAGAAGCATATTGTTTCATGTTGCTGAACATTTGAAGCTTGGTTTGCCCTCCAGAAAAGGTAGGAGGTGAGAGCTTGTTGATAGATACCATTATTGTACTCAGACAAACACACACTGCAGAATGTAATCTAATGTGCCTCAGGGTGATGATATATACAAATATGAATGAACTATCAATAACATTTTATCATAACAGAGAACACAAATGTTGGAAGCTGTTTTTGTATCTTATCATAGTCTCATGTATTTCCCCCTGAACACACACACACACATAAATACACTCTATGCATGTGTCCTGTTAAGACTAGTGCTAAAGCTATCAATCTAATAGTCAACTGACTGATATTTCATCAACCTTTCAATGACAGATTAATTAAAGTAAAAGTGTAATTAGAAATCTTTTAAAACTTCGACTGTGTTATTATTGTTTTCCATGTTGTTGCTGTCTCTAACGCTGCATGCCCTGTGTCGCAATAGTTTATATGGCTGAGGTGGAGTCAAATACAGATTTCCACCACTGTGGACAATAAAGTTCATAGTCAATATAGTACTGGAAGCAGTCGTCTGATTCTAACTTCTCAGATGTGAGGATTTGCTGCTTTTCTGTTTTATTGCAAATTGAATATCATTAGTTTGTTAATATTTGAAGACCTCATCTTCTGCCATTTTATAGACTGGTGGATAGTGAAAGTAGTGTCTTTCAGTTTTAAACCGTCTTCTGTTTCTGTGTCACCCCGGCTGAGTCTGGTATAAAGTTGTCATCTTGTTCTCATTAGGAGGCTGGAGAGAGGGAAGAAAGGGGGGAGGAGAAAGAGGAGGAGGAGGAAGAGGAGAAGGAGAAGGAGGGCTAGCCTGGAATAAATGAGGTCATCACTAACACTCGCTCAAGAAGGTCTTTGAGCCGGGTGTGGTTTGGTGAAAGATAGGACGTCCCTCCACGTGTGTCACAGTGAAAGATAAGAGGAAATCACTCCGTTATATTACATTATATTCAGCAGCATTCATTTTTAGCTAGCTGGAAGGTCTTGGAGTTTTTTTTCCTGGTAACAAACTGGACAGGAAGTACGCAGGAAGCAGCGACGGCAGTCTGAAGAACAGGGTAAAAAGCATGAGCAGTGATAGCCACCATGACAGAGAAAGGACTTTTCGCTTTAACCACCACACATGTTTTGGCTGACCTCTCATTCATCCCAATCATGTTGTCGTTGGAGGAGTTCCACACAGGCGCTGGTCCAGGCCAATATCCTACTCACAACAGCACTTTCTATGGTATCTATCTCCCGAGATGGCTTTAAAAAGAGGTTACGACTGCGTTTCCATCTATAGTTTGCTTCACCAGCTGAAAACTGACATTCAAGCTCAGGTGGCACCGAGACACCTGAACATACTCCTCTGTCTGCTCTGTTTCTCCACAAATACAACGTGGTTCATAATCGAACATTTCATGGCCATCAGGCTTGGGTTTAACAAAATGAAGCAAGTCAACGTCAAGTCTTTGCAAATTAACTGATAAGAAAACAATCAAAAGAGCACATACAAGGTAGTTTTGCTTAATGTACCTCATATCACCCTCCAACACAAAAATACTCCTCCTTCCCGGAACTACTGCTTGTAAAATCTGAGAAAAACCTCCATATTCAGCATCTGCAGCAACAAGGCTCAGCGAGATTCAGTTTCACAGCATCTCCGCTTGTCTGCGTGTGCACTCTGAAAATCAATATCAACTACAGACACAACAAATGGGTCAAATACAAAGACATGAGATCAATACGTGTAAACACTTGAGTGTTTTTATGGGTGTCAGCTAAAACAGGCTCAGTACTGTAAAAGAGGACGAGGAGGTGGCTTTCAAGAGGACGATGGTGTTGTGCTGTGATGGACTGGCAGCTTGTCTTGGATGTAACCCTTCTCACACCCTGTGCATGCTGGGAAAGGCTCCAGCCCGACGCCATCTTCAACAGGATAAACGGTTTGATGGATGCAAAGGATTATTTTACAGCACAAGTTGCTGCATGAACCCTATTGTATCTTTTAAATAAATAAACCACTCAAATCATCCTGTAGTATGTACAAGGAGAGCCTCAAAACAAGTAGGCCGCACTTTAAATGACAGTTGAGACACTTCTGACACCCACAGATATGTGACCGGTAGCCTGTCTGTCTGTTGATATTCTACAACAGTACAGACAGAAGACTGGAGTCGTTTTAAGAAACTCCTCTGGGCTTATTTAACCTCTCGCCCGTCCCCCCCCGTCTGTCTGTCTGCTCGTCTCCTACGCTGCAAGACACGTCTAAATTCAGCTCAGACCAGGATGTCGCCTGGATCAAGAGCCAACACACGCAAAAACAAGTCAACGAGAAACGCCACGTTCAGAATACCAAGTCCTTCCTGCCCAGCAAGTAGATCGTTATTAGCTTAAATATTTAAACCAACAGCTGGGAAATAGATGCCGACATGAAAACTAGTAATCTACACATTTACAAAATATGAAAAAAACATTAAGCACGTGTTAAAAGTGTGACTGCAAACAAACAAATAACTCCAAATATGATGAAACGTACATGAAGCTAAAAAGTCAGTATGTCCGTCACACGCCCAGGCACCACACCGACCGGGGCCAGACCTGATGGAGTAGCGACGGGTGCAGCTGTGGCACACACACACACACACACACACACACACACACACACACACACACACACACACACACACACAGGAATGTGGCGATGGCACAGCCCCGGTGCCATCATTCAGGGTCGTGACATCACTGCAGGAGTGTATGTCGGGACAGGCCTGACACCGGACACCTGGGGTATGTCATGCTACACCTGTGTGTGTGTGTGTTAGAGTCAAGAGAGTGTATGACAGAAGGTGACAAAAATGTGTGTGCCTCTGTGTGTGTATGTGTACATGAATGTGTATAATCTGACAAGTACCTCTGTGCGCGCTCTGGCAAACACAGTGAGTGCTCATCCAAACAAATTAAACTGCATTTCTCTTCATAACGAATAGCTCAATGGTTTACACTGGTTTACACTGGTTTACACTGGTTTACAGGAATGACTATGGTGACTATGTTGATTAACCTGCCAGCCAATCAGACACAAAGAACTTTCCATGTTCTGGATTAAGCCGCCAGAAAGCGGATTCCTACGAGCGACCGAGGTTAATAAAGATCACAGATACGTTCATGTATGAAATGCATAAAGCTCGCTTAGTACGAGAGGTGGAGAGAGAAAAAAAGGAAGACGGGGAAGGAAGGATGATGAACGGATGGAAAGATGGCATCTGGAAAAACATTCCTTAAGTCCGAGGGCAGGCCGCCACTTTTCCTGGCATGGATGATACTGCATCAACACAAAAACAGACACACACACTTTAACTCTTAACTTCGCTTCAACAGATGTAGAGGCAACATCACGCACACACACTCCGCAAACACACTGAAAATGTACAGTATATACTTGTATTCCCAGGCCGAGCGCTACATGCAAGCCTGTGTGTTTCATTCCAGTATAAGCTAATAAAAGTGTCCTTGTGCGATGGGCCAGCCATTCCTTCCAGTCTTTAAAAAGCTCCTGTGGAATGGCGGAGATGAGTCACAGCTGCCAGGAGACCACCAGTCATGTTTAGAGGGACACATGGAGTCACTCACACTCTCATACATGCTGAACTCCTTCATCTTTCCCTCTTTTCTCTTCTCTCATGTGAAAACACACTTTATTCCATCTGCTTTAGACTTTCATCTACATTAACCCGGCGTATCCCCCCCCTAGAAACCTTTTTTTTTTTTTTTTTATAAAACAGATATGCCTTCACAGACATCTGTGTGCATTAGTTTTGAGGGTCACTTGATAAAATCACATTTTTCAATTTATTTAAAATGACACTGGACCAGTTGTGTCAAACGTCATTATAAGGTTTACTTTACACATTCAGAAATGAGAAGACATTGCTGTCACATACAACTGTTCCCTCTTTGTCGGCACCCTTTGTCTTCCTTCTGCTTCTCAACACATAGGACACACACAAAAACACACACCCGCACTGACCAATGGTGACACCAGATTAACACAATCAAAGAAAAGCCTGGCTTAATTTAATTTTCCCACAACAGCAGCTGCGCTTAACCAAACAACACTGACTGTCATCAGTAGGTATATCTCCATGAAGGTCAGAGGTCAGGACTCAAACACACTTCTGGACAGACATTTGTCCATGACATACACACCACCACACAGAAGCCGGATTCCTTTTCACACACGCACACACACTCACACACACACATACAGCCCAACAGCTGTGATCTCAGCAGATACAAACAGTGAACTCACGCAGGGATTCTCTCACACACACTCTTGCACACACACAGTGAGCAGGGATGTGAGCCAACGGAGGCCATGGACTGTGGCTCAGAGCCCCACTTTCCACTGTGTGCTCTTCAGGCTCTACCACACTGCAAACACTCAATCCTGAGTTGCACAGTGGGATTTAAAAAGGAGTCAGTTTGCTGCCCCTCAGTCAGCCTCGTTGCCAGTTTCCTCATCACAGTGGATTGAGGCTGCAACAATGACCCCCCCCCCCTCCCTTTCGGTATAAGATGTCTCTCTGGTCAAAGAAGTCGAGACAGTTGGCCATCAGGCCCTGTTGGGTTATCATTAGTGACAAGAAATTACCTCATCAACAGTCATTCGGCCAACTGAGCATTTTGAATCAAGAGAATGAGTCGTTATGAGTGTAAAACATAACTTTACAGAGGCCACTGCAAGGAGGTGATACTGAGGCAACTAAGTCAAAGTCAAGATCAGCTTAGTGTGTCAGGGCTCTAACTGCCAAGAGTCTGAGACCCAACTTTTAATACTATACTAATAATACTAATAATAGAAGCACACACCAGCTCTGTGTTGCATTCCTTTTAACCTGTGTTTGGCTGTGCGTTACCTGAACAACTGCTGGCTACAAGGCAGATAACATGACCCACTCCAGTCTAACTCATTACCACAAATTCAGTATATTTCAATTCCACCATATGTTCACAGCGTGCCAAGATAATCAGGTCGATCACTGAACAAAAAGCAAAGCAAGATGTAATTGATGTATGAGGCCTCCAACCATTGTGCTGTTAACGTCCTGTGTAGCTTCAGCGGGCAGAGGACGGGGGTCTTATTTGTTTTTCTGATTAGATAGTGAATCAAAATACTGCACAACTTGAAGAACTCCTGCACGCCATCTCACTTGGTGCTGATTTAAACATCTTTTCTTAACAAAAGTTGCATTTTTTATCTAATAACTTGGATGTCTATTTGTATTCTTCAAGTGATTTCATCTCTAAATGTATTTATTTTTTGTCGTCCTCCGATTGGAAGGTCAATAGGACCGAAACACCTTAAATAAATTAATATGAAACTACATGAAACTACATGAGACTGTGTGTGGGACGCTTCATTTATCTAACTCAGAAAATTGAAAGATTTGCTCATATTTCATGAAGGTAAAGTCTGAGTAGAATTTAAATGTGATATTTGAGCTTCACTGTGCAGAATAATGTTTGTGCAGAGTTTGTGAACAAAAATATACCAAACACATTATTATACAACAAATATTGATCTTAATAAATCTTAAATACATCTTAAATTGTGTCTGGAGGGATGTTTATCAAGCAAAAGCGCTAAATATTCTTTGGTTCGGGACAGTTCTCGACTGATAAAACAAGCTATTTAAAGACTCTGGGAGCATGCAATGAGCACTTTCACTGATATTAAACAAAACAAACGTAATTTAAATATAGGCCGACTAATCAATAACGAAACTTTTCATTAGTTACAGCCCTGCAGGGAGGGGTTACCAACCCCCCCCCAGGGTTTGGTGTCAAAACAGTGCCAGTGGTGTAGATTTGTGTCAGCGAGGCTGAAGGGCTGTCATGTATGAAATGTCCACATTCTCTGCTGTGGAAAACGCCTGTGGGGACGAAGAAGTGAGGGGTACGGAAAGAGAGAGGGATGTGAAGAGATAGAATGATGACAGCTCGTGGAGAGGAACACACCTACACACACTCCTTTACACACATGCAGATACGCGCTCACACCTGGAGGCCTATAAACACGAGGTTGACACGGTTGCAACAGAGAGCGCTCGCCACCAACAGCGTAAAAATTCCTTTAAGGTCAACACTGGATCAGAGAAGGCAGAGGTCAAATATTTCTTACACTCTTGAACAATAAAATTCTTTCTTACATTTAAGTTTTGCTTGAGTTATATTTCACATTAGGTCTTTCAAAACCTTGACTAAATAATTTCAGAAACTTTAGTGCCCTGAGAAAACAAACATTATATTCCTCACCTCTAGAAATGTGAAAAAATGTTTCTTCAACGGACCACCTGGCAGAGCATTATCATCGGATTATATTTTCTGTCATCAGGCAAACACTGTCAAATGAAGTGCTTAGCACTGGTACTGTGTAATTACTGACAATAAATGAGAGTGTGGTCGGGATGGGTTGGAACATTTAAGAAGATGGAACCACAACATTTTTGAAATTTGGGAGGTTTAAGCTGCACCCACTTTCTGTTCCATGCCATTAAGCAAACAATCAAATTTCCCTCCAACTCCAAGCTGTCGCCTTCAGTTATAAATCTCAGCTGTCTATTTTTTGTTTAACATAATTTGCTCATGTCTAACAATTCATGCAGTGACGATTGCTTGATGCAGAAATACTACACCTGCGTAAACTCCTTTCAGTCTTTCGAGGAAACGTGCTGAAATGTTTGACCACAGTGGAGAATGTGACCCTGTGAACTCCCGGCTGTCAGTCGGGATGAGCTTCTCTCTCTCAGACTGTACCAGAGGCGATGGATGAACCAGGCCGTAAGGGAGTGCGATTGTCAGGCGTTTGACACTGACAAGTTCAAGACCGGTGGAAGTAACTTCTGACTACTGCGAAAACAAGTCACTTACAAAACCAATTCACAGACCGTCCTTTAGTTTTCACTGATTGTGTTATTATTTTTGCAGTCTACACAGCCGTCTGTAAAATGTCAATCAAAGGCACATTCATAAACGTATTTAGGAGTGATTCATTTGATCCTTTATAATCATATATATTTACATCATTTCCCTGTTAATGATATTTTCATTGTATCCTGAGTTGTGAAGCTGTTTGTAAAGTCTGTTTCAATATGAGCACTGCGTATGAATCATTGATCATCTTTCTGACGTTTAATAATGACGATTCAGATATCACCGCGACAACGGCACGCGTGATAAAAACCCACAGGCGTGCGGAGAACCTCACCAATACAACGAAATCTTCTTATAACTAACTGAGTGGGAACAAGTATCGATATGCAAGTAAGTGATTCAGGGCGTTTCTACGTCCACTTATGACCAACGGTGGGAGAGGATGTGAGGCTTGTGCACGTGCGCCCAGTTCCACAATATATGATGTATAAAACAGAACCAGGCGGCTTTAATAAACTGAAGAAAAGAATGCATATCCATATTTATGTTAAGTTTTAGCAGAGTTTTATGCAACTGGCCCCCCAGAGAGTCAGAGTTTAGCATCTCTTAAGTAAAGCACATTGACCTTCACCTATTTTTTGTTAAGATTAACAGAGAAAATATGCAATGCTAATGTAAACACATTGAAGCCTTCACAGATCAAAGAGACTGAAACTGTGCTATTAAAGAAAGCTGAAAAACTGCTCTGTTACACAAGAAATTCTCTTATCTGATTGGTCAGGATGCACTTCCTCTGCCTTGGGTAGCAACACAAAATCCAGTTTTAATGCCACTCTACTGTTTTTACACCATGAAACACAAATTATTTTCCAAAACAGCCAAATACTGATCAATAAATATGCACACTGAACATCGCATACTGAGTGAGAACTGCACCTTATGTGTCAGAAAGCACTGCATGTATTTGAGTTTGCAAAAACACAAAACCGTCATTCAGGAGTACTAGCAGGGAAACACTACATTTTGCAAATGTAACACACTTTGAACACATGTGGTCAATTCCATCAACATTACCAGGGGAGACCTGCTCAAGCTCCGAAAACAACAGAGGACGGTAGGAAATAACTGCCAAAGCCTCTGTTCCGTTTCATCAGTGTTTTCACCATCTGACATATCAACTCTGCGTCACTCACCCTGTCTTTGTCGTCGGCCACATCGCAGAGAACATCATCCAGGTCGAGGATGCCGCCGTCGCCGTGCTCCAACCGGTGGACCTGCAGCCAGTAAGTGGCATCCTGGAAAACAGGGGGAGAAGAAGAGACATTGAAAACCATCCACGGCCAAAAACATGACCATGAGGGTGGAAGACAATAAATATTTTGGTAATTGTTGGTACTGTATGACTGAATACAAGCAATAGACTACAGCACTAAGGAGTACAGAAACTCACTGGAAATTGAATTTAAGATATTGTACAATGTGTAGCATGAAATGTCTTATAAGATAAGAAAAAATAGTCAGTATGAGAACTGACGAGAAAAAAAAAAGTCCGCCTGTAAAAACTTCAAAAGCATGACATTCATTTTGTCATTGTTGGCTCTTCAAGCAGGTCATTCACAACCATCAGGGCCCGAGGGGAACCCCAGCCACAGCTACTGTATAACTGAGTCCAAATGTTTTGACGTGAAAAAGGTCACACTAGATTAGCAGAAGTGTGGAGATAAAGAAAGAGGTAAAGAGGGGGATAGGGGCAAGGAAGGATGGGAATCAAAGCAAAACAGAGCAAGAAAAAAACTCAAGGAGTGAAAGAATAGTTGAGTTCACTATTTGAGACATTCAAAGTGTTTTACACACAGCACTATGACAGATATTATAAAACTGGATGGGCAAAATTAAGGTATAATATTCATCACAGTAAACACAGTCGCAGCTAGATAATTGTGATAACTGTCCTGACATGCACGATGTGCACAAAAGTATAAAACATGACCGTACACTTTACTGCAAGCGGCAATAAAGCTGAAGACAGGATGAGCACCGCGCACGGGACCGCAAGTGCACGTTTGTCAAATGGCGCCCCTACACTTAAGGTACTTACATGTTTGACAAAGTTATGAGTCAAGACATGACTGTTTGGGTTCAACCCGCTCACAGCAGCCCTGAGGGTTACAGCCTCATTACCCACTTGTACAGTTCCAGTCCACATTAACACATGCAGCTCGCTGCAAAGGGCACCAGACACATTACAGACGCCACTTCTGCGGTGTTTAACTCGCAAAATACCACTAGATAAAAACTTCCCCGGGCAGAAGGACATGGAGACATTTGTAAAAAGCAGGTGGAGAAAGACAGAAAAATGCAGAAAGACAAAAGATGGAGTGCAAAAAGTGCAAAATACATTTTCAGAAATATGTCTATTTTAATATTCTCCGATTTATTTTATGGCTAGTTGAATGAAAGCTTTTGTCTTTTCTGGAGCAGAAGAGGCACGAAGATGAGAGGATGTAACAGCCAAAGAGGAAGAGGGGAGAGAAAAGTTTGCATTAGTATTTCCTACGTGTTGTTTCCTGTCAGCTACATACACAGACTGTCAGACTGCCGTGACAGATGTCGTGCTTTGTGGCAGCCTGTGTCACTTTGTGTAACCCTCGGCACAGAGACCCTGTGGATTCCAGCCGATGGAGCTCGGTGTGAAAATCCGAATTTACACACAAACACAGGAACACACAGATCCCTGGTCCATCGTGAAGTCTCCATCTTTCAAGAGGCTAGAGGTTTGCAGTTTTACACCTTCTCTCTCTGGGTATAGGGACACCATTTGGAGTCAACAGGTGTTGTTAATGTGTTGTGTACCGTGGCGACTAACTCATTCATTTACAATTTGCAGAAAATATCCACCAAAGACAAATATTTTTCAACAAATAGAATATCACTTAAATCTTTGGGATGGAAAAATAAACCAGCTGGTCTCTCCAGAGCAGAGCTTGTGGAAATCAAAGCTTTGCTGTAAAATTCTTATCTGACACAGAAATGCAGGAAGTAGCCAACGTTCACTAGATCGGATCTGCATCCGTCAACAAAGCAATGCAAACAAATTACTGAAGGTTTGTGTGTGTGTGTGTAAGAGCTTGTTTTCAAGCTGCCTGTCATGTTGTTGTTAGTATCTATTTAAAAAGAAGAGGCCTGCATGTTGGCGTTGTGTGAAAGGAAGCCACAAATTCAGCCAACAACAACAACAACACACAAAAACAAAACCTTAAAACTTAAAACGACTTGATTTATGGCACAAGAACACTGACAAATTCTGTGTTGAGCCTTCAAACACCAGTTTCATGCAGGTCACATGTCTCAGGATCTGACCTTTTACAACAAACCATGGAGGTGTCCCTTTAAGAATTACAAAAACTGAACCACATGTTGCTTTTTTCCCCCATAAAAAAAAATATGAAATACACTTTTTAACAGTAAAAGTGAGCCCAAAACATTGAGTGGATGAAATGAAACAAAAAATATTTTTACTATAATTAAAACACATCACATACAGTGTGTGTCACATGTGGCCTGAAATAAGCGAATGGAGCCTTACACATCATAAACACAAACAACAATAAGACATGAGGATTCCAGACTGGAGACCTCGAGGTATCTTTTAACCCACGGCTGTTTAGAGTTGTTTAGATTTGAAGAAGTGGTCTTCAACCGCAACAGTTCCCAAAGCGCTTTACAGATCTGCTCTCATTCACTCAGATCAGGTTCATATAGCAGCCTATGTATCTGTTGGGACTGTGCAGGGCAGGTCGCATCAAAGAGTGTGTAAAATGTTATGTGTGTGTGTGTGTGTGTGTATGTGTGTCAATCTGTGAGGCCAAGTTCGTCTGATAAAAATAGCTCACAGCAAATGTCAACGTGCCAAACTTAAGACGGGCACAGAGTCACATAGTAAACAAGCATGCCAGAGATGGAAACACACACACACACACACACACACTTGACTAAATTACCTTTAATGTCTCATCTGATATTTGACAAATAGATAATACAAACTTCTTAACTTCAAATCCACATTCTCAGTCTCGGCAGTTCCCTCGTGGGTCAAACTGAGATGATTCCCATGATGCTAATCTGGCAGGCCCTTAACAAGTGTACTGCATAAAAACTAAAGGACAGGTCCAGAGCCAGATCAAAGACTGCATCGCCTGTTGTGGCCCCCATCAGCCCAACAGACCTGGAAGCAGGCCAAGGCCAACACGCCGGCTGCGGGGAAAGCCCAGCACTACATAACAGACAGCCAAACATTCCTGAGGTGCTCACCGCTCTGCAACAGCACCATAAAAAGGAAGGTCCATGGAGAGGTCCGAGGATGCTCCCATGTTCTTAGATAATCATTCATAGTAAGTCGGTAATAGTGCTCACTAAATGTTATATTGAGGGTTTCAACATATATAATCTCTGGATTATATAAATTAAGAAAAAGCCAGAGTGATACTGGATCATTTTGAGGAGTAAAAACTGTTAGAACCATAGAAAATTGTTGTAACTGATATTAGTTTTTACCTGCAAATGCAAAGTGTGCAAAGTACTGATGATGATCAACCATCCAATATATAGAACAGAGTACTTTGTGTGCTAAATGTAATTAAGGAGTCATGTTAATAACTTTACATTCATTAAATATAAATTAATTTCTATGCTGGTAAGTCGTTTGTTTGGTAACAGCTATAAAAAGAAATGCAACCATCAGTGTATTAAAACAAAGTAGATAGAGGGAGCAGAATAGGCCAAAACAAGAGGTGGACAATGGAACACATGTTTTAAATGTTTACTAACTTACAGTAAAATCTCTTATTTCTTTATGTGCAGAATGAGAGTGGAGACCCACTGGCGGCTGTGAGACGAGAACACTGTTATTCATTTTCTATGGGATGCAAATGACTCACGGCATTGTGGGGCATCAGGCGATTTGAGAAAACGGATGGCGCAAAAGTTGAATATGCAAATGAGGGAAAAACATCAAATGTGGCCAAATAAGAAGTGATGCAATGGTGGGATAGGGAGTTTTGTTTTTAGCTGAGGAATAAAAGATCTGACGCTCAGCTCAGATGATACCACAGACCAACAGAGCAGAACCCACAACAGCAGTCCAGAACTCAACAAGCCTTTTCAAATCAAAGTGGTTGCCCAGCACAACAAACAGACTATTGTATTGTGGCAACACAGATTCATATAATTCTGGTGGGTACACAGCCTGAGACTAGATATTAACACATGCCCTCATACGAACAGCAGGGTGCTGGACACGGACCAAACACCAAGATGTCTCTGGAAGATTTACACTCTGACTTCCAGTCAGATGAGAGCGACTATGAGACTGAAATGAACTTCAGTGATGGCGATGATGAACACGTCAACAACAGCTATGAAATGACAGACATGCAGGTAGGGCAGCTAAAGATTATTTCAACTGATTAATCTACCCAGTATTCTTTCAATTAATCAAACACTAATTAGTGTTAAACTTGTCTCAATAAATGACAACCTCCCAAAGTTACCGGAAGCAAAATTATGTCTTAAAATTGATTTTCAACAGTGTGTGGAGAGCGAGGCTGTGCCAAGCTTCGACTCCGGCAGTATAGCTTCAGAGCTGGCTCTCATCCAAGACTACATCGACAGCATGTTAGAAGACGCGTCCCCCACAAATTCCTGCACTTCATCTCCGGGCTCGTCGCACGAGGATGGGTCAAGCTACGCCAGCGACGATTCTGCTCTGAGCTGCGTTCAGGATTTAGTCTACCAGCTGTATGAAGAAGTCATCTCCACATATTCCCCCAGTCCGTCCGATGCCTCAGATGTCGCGCATGGACAGATGACGAACGGAAACGATACGAATCATTTACAGGATGGAGCGGATGGAGCAGAGGGCCAGCTGTGAATCTGTGAGCAACTGTCTAATAAACATCTGTATCCTTATGTTTATGGAAAATAGCTTATAATGTAGAGGCTGTCAGCATGGTTCCACATTATTGGAAACATGAGCACTACTCAAGTGTTAAAAATTAAGGCATAGTTAAAAGGTACAACATGTCGTAAGCTGGAGGATTTCACATTTCTAGTGTGGCAAATCGCTTGTTATGTTACAGCTGCTGCACACCGCCTGTACTGCACCTGTGACACCTCCCAGCCATTAATGAGCTTCCAGGTGTCCAGGGTCCACGTGGCAGCCCATGTTAATGACAATCGATTAATTGTTAAAAGTTTTGAAAAGAAAAGGTTATTTTTCATGGGCTCCTTACAGCAAAGTCCAAGTAAATCTGATGTCTGGACCTGGAGTGCAAACATTCATTCTTTTAGGGATAAAAAAAAAAGGGGGGAGAGATCTCAAAGGGACCCGATGACAGTCAGACTTCATTTGAAAAAACTCAAAGAAATTCAGAGCTAATATAAAATGTGGCCGGCCTTCACAGACCCAAATATATAGAGAACACCAACACGTGCTGCAGCATGCGGGTCCGTCAATTAAAAAGCAAGAGTCACAACAAATAACTTTTCCTGCACTTCAGTTCTCACACAGTGTCTCCTCAAAAAACATAATTTCTCCTGTGGTGGCTGCGAAACACCAAGTCATCAGAGGCGATGGCAGGTCTGCTTGGATATATTCAGGTATTAGACATGTTTTAACACTCCGCTGCTGGACCCGATAACACTGACTATAGTTTGCACTCAGACAGCGTCGGGTCCTTAGTCAGGTTTCAGTTACTAGAAAATGAATGACCCATGAAGACCTCCACTTTTAATCAATCAGGACAAGTCTTAAGGTGGTGTTCAGACTGTCTGCAAAGCATGTAAAGTTAATGCAGAGACACAAGTCATCCCTCAGCCTCCCTCCCCCACTATTATTCTCTACCATTTCCGTCTCACACTCTTCCTCCCCCTCTTTGTCCTCATAAAACTTTAAACAGAAAGCTGTCCTACACTTGACACACATCAGGACTCCTGTCGTATTCAAAAACGCGGCAGTGAATCCTCTCTGGGAATCCGTCCTGTATCTATCCAGCTCACTATAACCCTGCGGTGCTGCATTGTTGTGGGTTTACAACAGATCAAAACGCTTTCTTGTGTATCTTCATTTGCAAGTTTAGTGTGACACCGTTTTGTACTCTCCAGAGTGCTACACATCGCTGAAAAATGCATTCTGCTGAAGCCTTCTCTCCTCCCTCCCTCTCCAATTTGGTTGGAATGGATGGTGCAGAAAAAAAAACAGAAGATCTGAAAGAATAATTAAGTGATTGTAGATTTAGGATTTAGAGCAGAGAGGGTTTTTAATCTAAACCAAGGCCAGATGGAGACCGAGGGAGGAAGTCACTTAAAGGTGATGGGATGGTGGAAGCTGCTAAAATTAAGACAACATGACACTGTGCTAAAACAAAAGCACAACCTAATACAGTCTGTGCCAACACATGCTTTATCCTCACAGCAGGCAACAGTAATGAGCAATGGATTAAGAACATACAGTAGGCTTAATGTCACTTAATGTCAAGAGTGTGTGTGTGTGTGTGTGTGTGTGTGTGTGTGTGTGTGTGTGTGTGTACTCAGGTGGCAAGGGCAATTTGGAATAAGGAAAATCTCTTACTGATAATTTGCTGATTAAAAAGTCCATTTCCATAAAAGTATCTACACAAAGTATTTTCCCTTTAACGTCGCAGGTAGTTTTGGTTTCATTAGCAGTCGTTTTGAGAACCTCCAGCAAAATGGAGATGAATGGACAGACAAGAGATATTCATTTAGTTCTGTAAGGTACAAATGAAGTGTTGCACTTGTGTCAACATAAGATTTGATGAGGTACTCTTGCCCTGACATCTGAAAAGAAACGAAACACCCAACTGCTGTCTTCGCACTGCTCAATGAAGGGCTGCTGTTGTTACGGGCAGCTCAGGTGTGACTAAAAATATGAAGCGGGTTACTGCTGGGGGGGGGGCTTGTTTTTGAAGCGAACCCACCCTGAATAAATAAAGGTTAAATACTACTTGTTTCCTCAAGGCCTTAGAGAATGTCTCAAAAAGAGCTGATAACATCAAACCTTTTGGAAAACAAGCTCGCGTCCATGTGAGTGATCACTTAGTCACTTTGTCAAAAACAGAACATCTGACTTCTGCAAATATTACGACCTATCTGTATCCAGCAGACAAACATCTCTCTGCTCCGCTTATCAAGCTTGACAAATCTCCATTCAATGTCTTCTGATGTTGGGATGTGTGCACAGCCACGGCGGGGCTACACACTGCGCGTGACCTCCACTGCAGGGTCAAAGCCAGGTTGAGGTAAGAAACAAAAGGCCCTTTCATTTCAGTATAAATGACACCGGTGAGAGGAGAGGCGGAAATTGGAAAATGCCATTCAAGTGCTAGGTGATGCGTGTAGAACCAGACAGATTTCTGTACAGAGACAGATGTGTCGGTGTGGCGCAGAGACAAGGAACTACAACTCTGTTCGGATATATTGATACGCGTGTGTGAGCGAGCACTGTATAGAATATCTTAATAACTTCTGTGAGTCGTCAGTTTCATGTCTAGTCAACTTAAAACTGCCTCTTTCGGAAGAATTTCAGAATTTTAAATCACTAAATTAAAATTGATTTGATAGCAACAGGACGTTGGCAAACGGTTTCCACTGTCTTATTTGATTATTGATATTATTACAAGACCTCACGCTTTGATTGATATATTGGATCTTTTAAAAAAGGCGCAACATGTGGCTTTGCTCTCCATCACAATGGGTTTTACAGCTCTTTCACAGACCACTACACACAACATTAAAACTTTCGGGCACAAGGACAGAAACGTGCAAACGTGAACATGCGTATCACATCTATGTCAGCATTTACATCACTCTGACTGACTGTGTAGCACCGTCAGTCCTGCAGTCCTTCCAGTGCCAAACATTCCTCCTCATGTAAGTGCCAAGTGGAATTCAAGGGCCTGGACTGCTGCCAGACTCACTGCTCGCCATTTACTCGGTAGAATTAACAACTGGCCCATCCTGCTGTGTTGGGCTGCGTGTACATGCGCAGGGCAAAGGCTATGGTCCTTAGTTGTAAATATTCGGTCTGGGTGGGGGCGGGATGGGTGCGAGGTTTCAATGAAGGCGACGGGCCACAGCCAGAGAGGAGAGAGGAGGCTGCTGAAGGTCTGAGACTGCATCCAAGAGGCCAAGCTCATGCTCGCTACGTCTTTCTTCTTCTCTCAATTTCTTCCTTTGTCTTAATAATCTTAATAACAAGTCATATATTATTAAGTCCAAGGTTCATTTCAGGTTTTCAGCCAGACTTTATATCCCAACACATCTGAAAGTTATGTTTCATACTGCAAGAAGACCACTACACATTACATACAGTTTACAGTTAGTGAGGTCTTCTTCCAACAAAAAAAAAATTCTTCTGGCAATAAAAAAAAAAATGGAGGATCCTGATAATAACAAACAGAAAAAACAATACATGGTTAAACTACAGGTTGTATTTTTACCAGTTTATTTGTGTTGTAGATATTTTTACCCATTTTTAACAAGTCAAAATAAACACAAAATATGAAAATGAAATACTGAGCTCCGTTCAAAACATTACACCAACCACATTTATACATCTATAGACACGACAGATAAGAATAAAGAGTATAAAGAGATCAAAACCATCATGACAATCATAGATCCAGAGTTACGTCTTTCTTTCTTCCGTTTGTCCTTCAGTACTGTGCGCTCTAATCTATTACATACGACTGGCTCCATCACAACCATCACAGCCACTGATGCAGGTCAATGTCCAAGGCCCTTCCTCTCTGTCATTCAATCTATCCATGTTTCACTCTTGTGTCCTTCCATTCAACCATTCAACTCCACTAATCTTGCAGCCGTAGTCTCAGAAAACCAGAAATAGAGGGGGGGGGGGAGAGAAAACCGAGACATAAACCAGAGAGAAATACTGGCAAAAGCAAGCACCTCAATGGCATCGAGCCACACACAACACAATGTTACCATTCAAAGAAAGCCTTGTATCTGATCAAAACAGGCAACCGCTTGACAGTTTAACATACTAGCCTCTAAAAATAGTTGAAATTACACCGCGTACGAGAAGACATTAAAACCACGGCAGGTACGATTAATCAACAGACTGCATTCAGCACGTTAAGCTTCAAATGGAACAAACAAGAGTCTTTGCTTCAGCTTCAGCATGAAAGAACCACAGTTTGCATTCAGTGGGGGGGGAGTAAAGAGCCCCCCATCATATAAATTACTCATTTGATGAACAGAATCAAACCAGAATATTCCAAACATAAAGGAAACCCCGTGCAAAATGCAAAAGAACAAGAGGATCTCACGGGAGGTGCAAAGGGACAAAAGCAGGAGCTTTTAGCCTGTAGCCTGATTAACTTAATGAATAATGAACAATCACGGAGGATGGAGAGCATGGAGAGCATGGAGAAGGTGGATAGAAGCGGTCTGCAGCTGGGAAGACAACGTGGTTCACAGGAGAAAGAGAGAAGGAAAATTCATGAGCCTGCAGTTTTGTGTCCAAACAAACCGAGTCATCCTGGTGGCTATTTCAATAAGCAGACTGCCTCCTCTCCAGTGTTGTTCCATACAGGTGGAGATCAAACTTTAATCAACTTATATTAACTGATCAGTCCTTAAAAGACTACACGAATGTGCGTGCAAGTCTGCAACGCATCAGTAAACACACAAGAAAGCCATTCATCTCCATACGACATGAAACATGGCTGGACGCCAAATGCTGCCCGCAAAAGGTAGAAAAAGAACATTTCTAAAAACACAGCAGCTGGGTTTGCAAAATGAAAAGCTGTGATGTAAAGTGTATGTGATGTGCACTGAATGGGCTAAAAATGACAAGAAACACACAGACACGATCGCATACTTGTACCTTTATCAATTAATTTGCGTTCGGCCGCTGCTACAACAATAAGCAGCTTAGTAGGGACAGCGGAGTAGAAGCATTTAGGATCAACAGTTGAACACATTGTCTTCTAGCACATCGCCACGGTGACCTTCGCACAGGTTATATGTTAACTGGCTGATGCTAAAAATCGATGGAATCAGAGAGGAGGCTGGGAGCACATGTTTTCTCACCAAACACCAGTTAGAAGAGAGATAAGAGGTGGACGGAGAAGCTGAGCACCTTGTCTCTGTCTTTTTTTTTAACAAGTGTTTTCATTCAATATAATACATTTACTGTGCTTTTATTGTACATATTTATTTACTTTAATGTGTACACTCTGGCAACATGTAAATTGTCTCCACAGTAAAGCTCGACTGAACTGAAACTGAACTGAATTGAGTGTGATAATAATTTGCTCATTTTCGCCTTTGATTGTTTAATTTGGAGTCACTTAAGGTAACTTTTACGCTGTCAGTAAACAATCACGGTGAAGTGCCACCAAGAGCTGAAACTACAGTTTCTGACTACACTGACAGGAATGCATCAAACCTGTCACGGTGTATCGTTAGCGCCTGTGGTGACACACAGGAATGAAAACAGCATGAAACATATCCTCTGTAACCTGACCAGCGAGTCAGATATTTTCTTTCCCCAGTAACAGTTATTGATCACTTTACTGGTCAGGTCTACCCTCAATGAAACCTACATGTCAGTCAGATACAAATCAGCTCGCAGAGCAACTTGCTGCAAGTATTAACTAAAGGTTCCATCATCACCTAAATGTCTTTTTTGATTAACTTATCAGCATTGGCGTGGTAATTCATAATGGATTTAAATTATCATTGTCATTCCATTAGGACCATAAACAATTTACTATAAACCACCTCAGACTCATTTTCACAACAAAGTGTTGACCATAACAGGGTAAATGTTACTGTAGTTGCAAATACAATACAATGCAATGCTTTATTCATCTTACTGGAGAACCAGGTGAGAGCTTTGCTGCACCAGACAGACAGACAAGTTATTAGTCAGGCAGCTGTATTAAGTTGCCTTAAATAATTGTCCTGTCAAATTGTCTCCATGTCATGGTCACTATACTGACATATGTAATAATCCCTGCCTGTCCAGGGTTCAACTCAAACACTAAAGGTTTGCAGTACTTGTTATTAGTATTTGGTAAACTTCAGCATAAAATAAGCCAACTGGCGGAAAAAGCAGGATGTCACACCTGCACAGTGACAGGAAACTGGGCATCAGAGAGACTGAATAGGTCTTTTTAAATATCAGACCTGAATTGATGTTTTGCTTTTTAACAGAATTTCTGTGTTAGGAAATTCCTTTGACCGTGTCAGAAAATCACAGCAAATGCTGCAAATGCTAGTGAAAGCCACCCTCTTTAATAACACAAAACAAATCCAGCCTGTACAAAACAAAATGACGGTATACAAAAAGAGTCTCCTGGTCGGCCGAGAAAACTAAAACGCAGGACGTTACTGGTGAGTTTGGTTTCTTTTTTTAAAATAAAAAAGGTCAGTCTCAGGGAAAATGGGGAGGAAAATTGAAGACACACGTCGGAGTGGCGTCTACAGTTACACCAGCTGTCAGCCTGCCAACGTTCGCCCCTGGCCCTACTGCTCTTGATCGTTTAACGAGGAGGGTTGAAATGCAGTCCAAGTGGGGGGAAAAAAAGATTCAGAAACTCTTAAGACCGCTTTTCAAAAAGGCAAAGCTGAGAACTAAACCCGGCAACAGTCCACATGTGTCTGAGTCCATAAATACCCTAAGGAGGCCACAAGTCAATGCAGTGGAACAAAAACTCCTCAACTGAAAGGTAGAGGAAGTGCTTCAACACATGATTATCCAGGAGGACCCAAAAACAGAAAAGATCTGGGTGACTCGGTTTTGCCCACTGATCCATGTATTCGGTTTAGACCCCAAACCTCCAAACCGCAATATTATCTTCAGCCATTTAAATTTAATTTGGGTTTGGTATTTTCAGGTTTGATTGAAAAACACATCCTTGCATGACAAGAGACAGCTGAGAAGAAAGACACAAGATGACTGACAGAACTAGACAGACAGACCAAGAAAGTGGGAGGTATAGAGAAGAATGCAGATAAAGAGATGGAGATAAAGAGAAAACCTACAAGAGCAGCAACCAGAGAGACAGGAAGACAGAGATAATATCAGAGTTTGAGTCAGAGGCCACAGGTTCAGGTGCATCCGAAAAGACACACGATCCTTTGAGAATGCTGTCATCCACAACTGACCCGCTTTAGCAAGCAGGACTGAGAGCAGACAAGAGGGACACGAGGAGACTTCAATAGTATTAAGTAGGCATGTTTGTGATATTGATTCCCTGAAGAAGGAATTAGTCATCTTCATCCCCCAACTGCAAAGGGATTGTGTGCCCACGACATGCAGTTTGTTTTCTCCGTCTGTTGTTCTCTACGGCGCAACACCGGCACTCTGGCAGCCTGACAGCTGCCGTCAATCTAACATCCGACGCGTCCCTCAAGCCGGCTGAGACGAACAGGAGCGTTTCTCATGTTTCTTCCTTTTAATAATAAAAAGCTAACGAAAGATTTCAATAACACATTGACATTATTTTAGACTACAAAAGGGAATGACTAAATGTAAAATGAGATTTTTTTTTGTAAAGGAGGCAAAAGGACATCAATGTAAAAAAAAAAAAATTATGAATAAATCATTTTATATATTCATTTAATTTTAAATGAGTAATTAGCCTACACAAAACCTACATTAGAAATTACTGAAGCGATTTAAAGTTTGACAGCTAAATCGCTCTGCATGAAGAGAATATGGTCTACATCACAGATTTCCTCTGCTGGTGTCCTGTCATATTTTGTCCTATAATATCTGTAAAGAATCGGTAACAGTACAGACAGTCATGACATGAAGAAAACACTGGATTTCATTCAACAGAAAAAAAACCCGCAGCTCAGCCCACGTCAGACACTACTGCCTGCAGTCAGTTTGAAACTGCTGACTGTTGCTTATTGATTTTGAGTGTTTATGGAAACATGACCGTAGCATAAATACATAACAGAAGCTATAACGTGATAAAATACATGAGCTTTTCTTAACCAGTCGGAAGCAGAGCTCTGTAGCACCACAACAAACACAAACTGAGAATAGAAGATGATGCAAAGCTAGATGCAGACATATGTGCAGACATACCTGTCCCTGGCTGACTTGACAAGACTCCACTTTGAGCCTCCTCTTGACAGCATAGTGGCGTTTCCACATCTCATCCGTACCTCAAACCACACACACTCCACTGACTCTCCTCTCCGGCAGAGGGAAGCTAACCCAGTTTATACCTGTGTGCAATCATGTGTGCGCAGGTATAAGTGTGTGTGTGTGTGTGTGTCATTTTATGCGTTTAACTTCTGTGTCTGTGTTCTTTTGCGTACACGTGTGCAGTTGCATGTGCGTAATTGCAGTCTAGCTCTTGAAAGGGGACGCACGCTGCAACACAATAACCTGTTCTCTTACTTCAGAGACAGCGTATATCAGATTGCCACAGTGTCGCTGGTTATTGATACTCCAGCACAGCAACGAGAAACTGTACAGAGTGAACCGCTTGAGAAATTGTGTTGTAATTGAGCTCCTGTAGCAGCACCACATTTGCATTTATATGCCATGTTTTGACAGCTATATCAGGTAGTGAATAGTCTTTTCATTTAGCATAAATGTCTCTATAAGCAGGATATTTCCAGAAGTAATCTTGGCTCAGGTCCTCCGAAATAGTATTTTGACCACACTTAAAACACTGAAAACCCATTTAGATTACATTCCTTCAAGCAGAGCAGTTTGTCAAGGTGAAAGTAGCTCGACCTGCCGATTCAGAAGACTCAAACTCTGCAGCTGTTTTATATTTCTTCACGTTTCACTGGCCCTTGGGCATCAAAACATGTTCAACCTGTAGAGGAGGACATTCTTGAATTCAATGGACATTTCAAATCTCAACAGCCATGCATCACTCAGACCAAACCATGTCTCCACAAAGACGCACGGTACAATCTGTGGAAGTGATAGCAAGAGAATGTCAGATGTCGAGGGTAGGTAAAGCAGAAATGAGCATGTCTGACAGGTGTAGGAGACTCTACAGGCAGCTGGCTCGGATCACATGAACAATCTACTGAGCCTGAACAAAGCAACGCCATCAGGTTCAAAGGATCGGCAGCTGAAAGGCCGTCACAGCCGACACATTAGAGGATTCTGTGCCACGATCCTCTCGCGAGTTTGATTCTAGGCCTTCTATAAATTCATACTCAGGTCCTCCACTCTTTTGTGATAGCGACAATTAAAAATATGCTAGTGTCTGGTAAGATAACATGCAGATCATTCATGTAGTAACATCCCTGAAGTACTAGATGGGAGGAGTTTAAAATAAAAAGGACATGAAATTCTGGACAGTCAGCCAAAGATTTGCATGTCACCTCACTGGAGTTTGCTGTATCTGACCCGAGGACGTTTCAGTGCAATCAACCCCATCTATCTGCAGTTTCAACCAGAAGCAAACAAGCACCAGGATCTTTATTAGTTTCTATTCTATTAGACTGCGGTCAGAGCTGTTCATATTACAAAACACTGGCACTTGAGGCACTCCTTATGGCACAATGATTGACTGCTATCAGGAGACAATCTTGTGGTTACTCTCATCTGGTTTCTGGCAGAATATGACAGGAGGATATCCTGTCTGTCAGAGGTGGAAGTCTTACAGACAAAACATCAAGCGGCTTTATTTTAGTTTTCAGTAATCAGCACAAAAAGTTGACACAGTGCAAGCAGCAGTAGAACACAACAACAACACAAACGGCGAAATAAACCATCCTTTTCTGAAAGCCAATGTGTAGTGTGAATGCTTTATTTTACAGCTGAGTAAACCTGCTACCAACACAGGACACAAACTTCCCTAAAATCATCACATCAAGGGGGCACTAAAATAATACAAAGTACATTCATAAGAAAAAGTACATTTCTAACTCAGATTCTACAAAATGCCAAAGCTGCAAAGCAACTAGTGCTGAAACGACAATTTGATTAATCAATCAATGACAATTCTGATAAACAATTACACAATCATTGAGCAAAACCTTCGCTGGTCCCAGCTTCTCCAATGTTAGGATTTGCTCGCTCGTCATCTAGCTACGTCTACTACAACCAATGCTTTACTGGACGTGAGCCACAAACCATGCAGCAGATCGTAACAGCACAGCTGTGTCCATGTGTTCAGAAACTCCCCACTCCCAGCAGATGAGCCCGAACAAACACTTAAACCTCTTAACCTTCGTTAACGCAGCCTCAGCTTTGGCTTTGTTCTCACCAGCACTGATAGAACCTCAGCCAAGAAGAGCTTTGGTCCTCTTAAACAGTGACACATCCCGGACCGTCGCTCTAGATGACAAACACAAACAGCCACAGCCATGGAGACAAGCTGACATCATTCCCAGGGGTCACTGGCCTGGCTCAGCCAATCAGAGGACGAAATGGGGAGTGTGGGGAGGAAACCGTCGAGTGGACGACGGCCCACAAAGAGTACTGAGGCCAAAAGTAAGAAACCAAATAAGAAACAGACGACAACGGAAAGTGGGATTGAGTGCTGATGGTGAGGGACACATGCAGAATGACAGCAAAGACAGAAACGAAATGCATTCCTCTCCTTTGACATTTGCTGTAGGAACAACAGATGACAGTCCATGATGACGATGATGATGAGATCACGCTCACCACTTATTGTGGGGGGGAAAAATAGGGACGAATTTTAAGTAAAAGTACATTTTCCTCCTAAAGTACAGCAATAAAGCAGAACCAGTTCTTCAATCACAAGCAGCCTCAGGGAAAAATACTCAGAGCACATTAGCATGTAAATAAACATTATATGTAATGGCCTTGTGTAATTGGGTTAAAACTGTATACAGAAGCTGGCAACTGTGACAGTGACGCCCGATAAACACAGCCAAGATCATCTTAGTGCACATGTGCCTCATTACTGCAACATAATAAACATCTGCGTGTATCATAACTATAAAAAATAAATGATACCAAATTTAAGAACATCACTTTAGTTGTTAATATAAGTTTTGATGCACATCATTAACTAAAAATGTTATAATTTGAGCCTTCCTGCTACACCGACTAACAATGTTCTACACTTTATGAGGCAACTGTTCATGTAATAATGTGATGTTGCCAGATTTCATACACTGCAGTTTCTTCCATCAACAGGCTTATGAGGCTTTTTTTTTTCACCATATCCGGCAGTTACTGTCAGTCGCAATATGCTGTGTGTTATGAAGACTGATGTGAACTTGGCAGCACCTGCTAAATCTCAAGTCACTCGAGCGACTGTGGATCAACTAGATCTGGATCGGCCAAAAGCCCTGCATAAAAAAGGTTGGCTATTTCCACCATTCAGCACAAATTACTTGCCAAGTCAGCCTGTAAAGCAAAGACGCCTCTTCCCCTTATTTCACCAAAATCTATTTGTGTGGTAAACGCAATCAACCAAAATCTTACCTCTAAAAGTTTCATAGCTTTTAGTCAGTTTTGAGTTCAATCTACACTGGATGTGTACGTGGAGTAAATTCTAGTTGTGCAAACTGGGTCTCAGGTTGAGCTTTAAACAAACACCAATCTCACTTCTGCACTCAAGAAAAAAAAAAGAAAATGCACTGCTACCTCTCTGACACATTCTCACACATACAGAGCCGTCTTGTGTATTATAGACATTTAGACAAACATCTTTCAAACACAAATCTCTTCTTTTAAAAAAGGGCCATTGGCACCGTTGTCATTTTGCATTCCATCAGGTCCAAACATGTCGCGACCGAAGCCGAACACACCTTGGCCTTTCTTCCTCCCATCCCAGATGAAAAGAAGGCTTTCAGGAGGTGATTCACAGCTAAATCAATGGCTTCTCCTATGAAAGCATCTGGTGACACCTAAACCCCAAATGTCACCGGTCTCTAAATAAAAACGACTTATGCACGTACCACTCCTGATCTAGTTATGAAGCCGAATGTTATCCGAGGGATTGGGAGATGTTGTACAAGAGGATTTGCGGGGGTTGAAGTAGTAGCAACTGTTGGTCAATGGGCAGACAGCGGTGCATGGGATTATTTTGTAAAACATGGACTCACACACAGAGTCAGAAACAGTGCGCTGTCTGCCAGCATCATGTGACAGCTCCACAGTACCGAGGAATAACTGCCAGCGGCCTCGGCCGTATCAGATTACAGCTCGGCAAATGGAAAAGGCAAAAATAAGGAGGCTTACTTGTTGTGGGCTGAGATACGTCCTATTATACGTAACTGTAATAGCAGAGCAAGGCAGAGGAGGCCAGCCAAGGCAAAAGCTCACAAATCTGCTGGGATGCACAAGGTGCCAGAGGAGTCCTGCTGTAGAGGAGATGCTGTGAACTCTTTTACACTCTACTGACACGGGAATATCAATAAATGATCTGTACTTCATAAGATCAGTCTTTGTCAAAATCAAAAGACAAATGCAACGAAAAGAAAGTCAAAGCAAAGAAAGAACTAACAACAATCCCAAAATCACTAGAACAGTCTGCCTTATTATAAGTCTTTTAAAATCTGTTCTTGAACACAAGCCTGAAAAATAAATATCCTATACTTGCAGAATGTATGTTGAATAAACACACTTCAAAATATATCACTGGCCAATTGTTCTTTCTTAATGTTTAAGCAGTGACGTGTTTGGCTTTGATTGTGTTGGGTGTAATTGTGATACACCCATTGTATTGGCTGTTTCGCAGTCAATGGTACAAAAAAGTACAAAACAAAAGCAAAGACAAAAGTGGAGACGGTAACAACAAAGGTAACAGTAACAAGCATTTGCGTTTCATCTGCAAAATGTGGCAGATGTATTTCATACATGCAAAATAACTGTTTTTCAAACCCCAATGTGGTTCTGCCAGCATTACTCACTGATGCACGCGGTTGTATCACTAACCGTTGGTGCTGGCTGCTCTTTATTGACTGTGTGTGCTCCACAAGTCACTGACTCACAACAGCTGGCATCCCTGGACTAACTGATGGAGGATGGCGAATGGATCGGGGTTCATGGTGCAACTGTGATCCCGCACATGAGCGTCCCTATTTCACACACACAAATCTACAGAAATCTGTCTGGTCTGAGCAGAACTGCCACGTCAAGGTGTGGTGTGTGTGTGTGGACCCATGAGTGGAACTGTAGAGGCCTGTACAGACAGAAACGGGACAGACAGGCCCAGACAGGCAGAAAACACAGTACAGTACAGTCACTGATGGCTTGCAGACATTGTTGCGTAATGTTTATGGACACACTTCAAACAGAGGGAATTCTGATGGTTAGACTGAACAACTCCCTTTCAAAGTGTATTGACAAGGAGATGGAGAGACTTAAAAGAGGGGAGAGAGTGTGCATGTCCATGTGTGGGGCAGCAGGGCAGGACAATGGTTGTCCTGCAAGCAAGATGTCACAGACTCAATCCTCACAACAGCTGGTATGTGTCCTTTAACAGCCACAAGTCCACGAGCAAGATGCTCCTAACTGCTTAATCATTTCTGTGTTAATGGTATCATGATAACAAGAAAGCATTCCTACTTCCTCAAGTTTTTACACATCATCACATTTTAGAAAGGTTTCCAAAATATAAACACACACAAACACAGCAACATGAACGGGGCATGGCAGAAGACTGAACGCAGACTGCCAGAGAACAGCTCAACTGTTTTCAGAAAAAAGGGATATCACGCTGCCAGAGACTTTATCACGAATCGATTGCTTCTTCAACACTCGCAGCTTCATTAGAGCCCTATAATGTGCGTTTCTGCATTCATTCAAATCAAGACAGAAAAGAGAAAAGAACTGTCTTCTTCAAAGCTCAAGATCCATGTGGATCAAAGCTGGGGGGGGGGGGGTCGAGAGAGAGGCGTATTTTAAGAAGTGGGTTGTGAAGGTGGTGGGGGGGGGGGGGTGGTAATAAAGCTGGGATGTCGAGATGGATGTGGGCAGAAGGGAGGTTGGAGCACTGGGAGACAGAGATGCAGATTGCAGTCTGGAGAGTAACTAGGGGGGTGTTAGTTACAGCAAGAGAGGAGATGAGATAGTTTCCTTTGGCTCTCTGAAAGATATGATGAAATCACACAGTCATAACTTTGGAAGTATGCAAGATCCATCTGGCAAGCGGGTCAAAAGTGCACCTCCTCACACAGGGTTTTTACAAAATTCATCAAGGATTTTCCCTGATGAAGGTACACAACCACAGTAGTCTTTTCTATCCCTGTCTAAACATACCTAGCTGAACATGTTCTTTGAATATGCAACAAAGGATGATTAAAAGAGTTTCACGTTGTTGTGCTGTTCAGGACCATGTCAATGTTTACAGGCTAAACATTTCTGATCCACTCTCGATGCAAATGGAGAAATTTAAATTCCACTTTATATCTGTGTGCATTAGAAGCTCGCAAAGTGGCACGCATGCATGTAGTAAGTGCACTCATTTACCCTCTGCAAGTCCTAACACTGGTGATGTAAGAGGATAAACTGCAGGGTCAGGACTCTGTCTGGTCCAATGAAACCACAGACATGGATATACATGAGAAAACTTTACGTATCCAAAGCAGTTGGCAGATCCGAAACATCACTAGTCAAGTTCCAATGCATTATTCCTGGAGCCAAAAGTGGAATATGCCACCCTTCGAGGCATTTTCTTGCAGATTTGTCTTTAACATGATGTGAATAATGTTCTTTTAACATTTCCTGCAAAGCAACTTAAATTAATAATTCAACTCTGCTTAATTCACGAATGTATTCCTCTGTTCATTTGTACAACTAAATTATTTTCTAAATGCTGCATTAGAATAATGTGCTCATTTGGAAAGTGGTTATGTCAAAATCAGTCCAGGCCTATCTTTGTATGTCTCTAATGGCTAAATAATCCTCTCTAAAAATAAGAAAGAGGAGTGAATCAAAACAAAAATAACAGCAGAAAAACAGACAATAATTCATGTGCTGTTTATAGAGAACCAGCTGGACTCAGACACAAGCCGTCACAATCTTTGGCAGGAGCGAGGCTTTTTCCATCCATTGAGTCTGGATGGTGAAGATAGAGGTATTTGCAGCATCTCTGTCTCCACGCCAAGCTTTCACAAAGCCTCGCTGGACACTGAGTTTGACTGAGCTTCAAACTGAGAAAGAGTGAGGAAAACGTCATCGTGGTTAAACAAGTTGACCACACCAATTTTTCAAAACCCGAACTTCACAAATAACCATTACATGACTGAACTGGTAAGGAAGACAAACGGCTACAGAGCTTCTTTAAACTGCAAGATGTTCGGCTACTGAGCAGCATAACCAACCATCTAGTTTTCTCTACAAAACCAATAATGCAAAGTCATAAGCTTTACAGCACCATTGATTGTCCTACGTGCTCTAGTTCAGTCACCTTGTCTATGATGAACTATATTTAGCAGTCATCTGAGAGCTAGACGAATGGGTGAATAAGGAATCCGGCCATTTGTTAGTGGTCCAGAGATGGACCAGGCATCAACTATGAGAATGCCTCGAGGGCTTTCCCGTTGTGTCTCAGCAGGCCAGGATAGTGCAGCGGGCATGTAATTGGGAAATAAGTAGGGCATGTGACTTTGAAGCTGCAGTCACTTTAAATGTAAATCAAGTGACACAAGCTTGTAACGTTTGTGCTTAGCATCACTTTGGACGGCACAGGTCACAAGCTAAATGCAGTGATAACATTCGTATCCGAAGGCACGGCTGCTATTTCAACAACCAAATCCATTTCATCCATGAGGACAAAATGTAGACGGGGCAGAGGAGATGAGGGAAAGAGCTCAGACACGTCTTTATACGGCAGCTTACCATTTGTCAGTGCCCACCCGACTGTTCCAGATTAGACTCTTCTGAGTTTCTTTCTTGATCTATGGTTAATGTCTGCTCAGGTTTAGGCAAACTGATGGTCAACCTAAGGCTGATGGACTGGAAGATTCAAACTATGGGCTGCAGTGTCGAATTTACAGCTTCTTGTACGCCCAACCATCCAACTGCCCTCTTCCCTTTTTTGTGGCAGTATAACATCATGCTACTTCCATGCTTGATGGCCTTAGGCCAGTTGTCAAGGAAACGTAACCATAGGTTGTTTTAGCCTTTTATGCAAATTACAAAAGCCTCTATGGCTGTCGAACCCAGAATGACTTGCATAATGTATCATAATGATTGCTGCTCGCCTGCTCAGTTGGAAAAAAGCAGATAAGCCATGTACGTGTATGTACATTTGTTCAGTGACTGTCATTTATTTCTCACCCTGTTTTTCATTTAACTTGGATACCATTGTTTGGATGTTTTATGAATAGCCATCCGTTCCTTCCTTCAAAGACAAATTTCAGAATTGACACAGGAAACACCCCTTGCCGTCTTAGCTTACATGTTCCGGATGCTTATACATTTACTTTAGGTGACAAGAGTTCAACAGAAGAGTGAACAAGTCCAGGCTTCAGAGAGATGGGCAGAGATTCTGGGCACGGTTCAATATGTGGATCAAGATAGTCTAAATGGGGCGCTTGTTTCTAACAAATGGCCTCCTCTTTGAAATGCCAAGCGTGCTGGGTTTGGTGTCCTAATTCATCTATACGAGAGGGCAAACTTAGGAGCACACACACACACACACACACACACACACACACACACTCAATCTTGTCTGATCATGTCAAAAGAGGCAGCAGTCCCAGGCCGAACCTGACACAGTTCATTCACACACAGTAAGCTTTTTATCCAGCAAAGGCCCTTTTCTGCCTCAACTGTCACCACTGTGATAAGCTGCATTCAAGTCCCATTCAGAATCCATCTCTGTATATTACAAAAGGTGATTTATTTTAAGTTTAACTCATTCATAAAGAACAAAACTGAAGAGGATGCACGTACAAGCTACAACACTTTCACACCCCAACATTTTCCCATGCTGCTTCATACCTGCAACTTCATACTTTATTCATGCAAAAATGCTTAAAAGCAAAATATTTTTGGAGCATTAGCGCAGACAAGGGAGAATATTCAATGTTAGATCAAGAGCAAATCTTAAAATGTCCAGTCTTGTGTGAGGTCTTATTGTTCTTTTGTCATGTCCTCCAGTCTGCTGTGACATTCTGTGAAGCAAGCAATACAGGATCCAGGTTCTTACAGACAAAACATTACATTTGCCAAAAACACTCAAAATATCTAAACCCTGTGTTGGCTTCAGGCTCTGCAGTCTTCCCACAATAGCACCTACTGTGTGATGATTTGCTGTTGGTCTAAAATATCATGCCTTTGCTTGTGTTTTGTTTCCCTTTTTCTGTTTATTGCTTTTTTTTACATTTCCGTGTTTACAGCGCTTTCTGTTTTTCCCCTGGACCAAGTTCTAATTAAATGGCTGCTAAACCTTCATACGGTATTTCCTCAGATGTTCTTTCACCACAGCACCACTGTTGTTCTTCCCCTTGTTTTGGTAGATACTATTTCTGGTTTCACCAAGTTATGGCTGCCTCTTTCATCTTCATACTCCCCCGCTGGTGCAGAGAGTCTGAACAAAGCTACATGAGCATACAGACAAGCGAGCACAATGTCTCTGCTCTACTGTCTCCAAAACAATACTTGAATGTTTATTGTGCTTTAAAGTTAATTAAATCAGATGTTTCCAAAACTGTAAGGTAACAAAGTAACCTCACTTTCAGTAGACCACATCAGTGATCATTAACCTCTCTTCCCTGTGGGATTTGATGTTCTTTCCTGTTCCATCTGCTGGCAATAAAGTAAGCTCTCTTCTGCTACGCAGCTGAATCAGGTAGTCAGATATTTTCTACCTTTATTCAAATGGGAGTACAGTCCAGACAACCAGACACATTGAAACTGTTCTGGTCCCTCTGACAGCCCAGCTGGTCTAGTCAATGCACTTCCTCACCACTGACTCCCTGCATACTGATGATGAGGGACAGGAAAAGGAAAGCTCAATCCATCCCATCTGTGTGTCCTCCTTTAGCAACAACCAACTTCACTCAAACTCAAAATCAGAAACTGTCGTTTTAAAACCAAGTTTAATTTCCCAACCTGAGATCAAAGTGCCGAAGCAGACAAGAAAAACCATCAAGCAATGTGACTTTGCTTTGGCCACATAACCAGAAGAGCTCAATTTTCAAGATGACACCTGCACTCCACTCCCAGAAGCCCATGCAGCCCTCCCTGGTCTACCGCTCTCTAGCTAAACAGAATTTATTCTTCCAGAGCACATTTAGTAGACCCATCAAATGTTTACAAATTATAATATTGAATTAAATCCTTTGAATCAGCAACAAACTAGCAGTATAGTTTTGGTCGTTGTGGCCAATATGGACTACACACAAAAATGAAACACTTTATGCATTAGGTTTAAGTAAGTTTGCAGTAATAACTGTACCATGTGTAGAACTCTTAATTTGGCATGAACTGACTTTTATTATTTAATTGTGTGTTTCATTATGTATTTACTGATCAACTGATATATTTAGCAATGTATAAAATATCAAACTACACAGTTTAATGTTTGTGCAAGAGGTCATTTTCCAGTGATAACAAAACGCACAGCACATATTTAAATAAAGCCTGTATTTGTTTTAGTCTGCAGCTTCTCCAACATACAATTGCAGTTTTGTTGCACTGATGCTGCACGCTGCAGAGAGGCAGACGTGGTGACAGTCTAAAGTGTATCCGACAGTTTGTTTCACTCAACATGTCTGACGAGCTGAAACACACGGATGCACTATGCGAGCGGTCAGGTGAGTAGTTCTTACGTCATCCGCTGTAGTCTGGATCTGTCACTCAACATGATGCCTGTGTGGTGGTGCTGAGGGCACGAGGGATGTTTACAGACGTAAAACAAAACAAAAGGTAAACACCAACATGCCAAAGTTTACAGCTACTGTTACAATTAGCTGGCATTGATAGGGAAAGACAAGACATGTTTCAGTCTTCCTGACGGCTCAAGGCCGGACATGAAGGAGGTGCATTAAGTCATCAGCTGGTCAGTCAGAAAGCAGTGTTTCCTGTTGAGCAGCATGTGTGTCTCACATACAGTAGTATGTCCAGCTGACAGAAACTAGAAGAATCTGCTTTGGGTTTTCAACCTTGTAACAGTGCTCCAGTCTACTTTAAAAAGCGCTGTGATCAGGAATCTGTAAAATTCTACCTTAAAATTACAATGAATAGACTATAATATACATCAGGGGTGCCCAACACGCCGATCGCGATCTACCGGTCGATCGCAAAGGTAGTGTGGGTAGATCGCATCGCATGGCATTAAAAAAAATAGACGTCAGCCTATCATCCATCCTCACTATGAAATTTGTCACTTTGATTGACATACAGGGCAGCCAGTCTGACATCTGATCTTTTCTGACACATGGGTCAAGCTACCGAGTTTATTAAGTCCAAATACCGTTCCACCTTGACTGGTGATCATTTGGAAGTGTGCTTGAGGCTGGCTATCCGCAGCTACTGTCCGGACTATGCATCCCTGGCTGATTCCATTCAGTGCAAGTCATCAGAATAAGGTAATGACAAAAAATGTACAGAGATATATTGTGTAATATGGGTTCATGCAGTTATGCAAGGTACACCAACATATATTGTACATATAAAGAATACTCAATATATTTATAAATAAATATATGTTTTGCATTTTTATAGTAGGTAGATCACTTTATAAGTAGCTCGCATGCTGAAAAAGTGTGTGCATCCCTGATATACATTATTAGTCTGCCTGTGTGACCCTTTGAGGATGTGCATAAATCCCACTCTCTTAAAATTCAGGTTCAGGAATACATTGGGTATAATGAATCCCTGATTCTCTGATTATTTCACAGCCTCTCTGTGTGAAGGGTGAATATTAAATCAGTGTGCAGGCTGCATTCTGACAAGTGCAGACCAGCCATGTCAAAAACACACCCAGGAGAGAATGAAGGCTTGGGATCGCGGAGGCGGCAATGAATCAAAGCCTTTTTGTTTTTTTCAGCTATCATAAACTAAGGGAAATCAGGTCATTCAAACCCAATGGGCAGATATCAACATGTTAAACTGGCTACACAATTTCAGAATTGAAACTAGAGCTAAAGCCATAGTCACCTCTACTCATCAAATAACACAGAAAAACTGTGTGGAACTGTGTTGTATTCCTTCACTATCAAGACCAACATTTCTGCAAAAAGCTAGTTAACACATGTTAACCATTATTTAGCCACATCCAAATGATCCATCTTCATTTTGACAGATGTCACAAACCGACTCACGTAGTAGTAACCTATTAATCATTAATCTGTGAACGGTCCAAACCTCCATCATATTCAATTTACGATGATAAGAAATGGAAAAGCAGCTAATTCTCAAATTTGATAGGTGAAACCACAAAATGTCATTCTCTAGAAATGTGCTAGAATCTGTGCTGATCAGGTGAGCTACATCAGGTGACAACCGTCCCAACTCAGCCATTTGCCCCCCTGAGACACCCCGGGAGACAGCAGGGAGAGTCGTCACACAGATGAAGGATGGAGTTCAAGGCCCTCATGCCTCTGCTCTGCCCAAAGGCCAATAATCATCTATCTGTCAAAGGCAGAGCTCTCGTTTGGCCTGTCCTATATTTAGCAGACAAAGCCTCATCAGCCTAAGTACTGAATTCAATTTCAAGGGACATCATTAATCTACACTCATAAATCATTTGGGTTATGCTAATGTAGTCTCTTCATCCTCTGAGCAGCATGTGGTTTTCTGTGTCCAAGCTAAACCTCACACTTGTCTCCGAGTATCACCACGTTTCAAAAATTTGGACTATGCCAGTGCAGGACCTCCATCCCTTTGAAATGCATTTGGGTTTCCATGGAGAGCGTGCTTGGAGGTCCGAGCTTTGCACTTTGTCTCTTTGCATCACTAAACCACAAGGTTTCTCATTTAGCTGCTGGCAATTAACAGCTGGGCGAGAACAAAAGGCTCTGTAATGGGGGTGGGGGTTGGGGGGTATAAAATGAAATTTTAGGACTCTGGCAAGAAGAATCTCGCTGGAATTTCAGAGGCAGGAGGAAGAAAATAATAAACCAGCATCTAAACAATGAGGCTAAAAAAAACAAGAGCAGGAATACAAGATCTGGGTCACTATCGCAGAAAAGGAAGAGAACAACAGTTTGGGAAGAATATGAAGTCCTCACACTCAATCAAATCTCCAGGCTGCATCAGGCTGCACTGAGGGATACAGTATATCTGAGCTATGCTGCTGTTTGTTCAGTGTCCTGACATTCCTCAGAGACAATCCTCTCCCTGTGCTCTGCGCTCCACACACAGAGAGTCCTTGACATTTCAGTCAGTGTCTGTCCGCTGGGTGGACAAGGGACACTCGGGCCTGTGAACAAGGACAGTCTGCCTGCTGAAAACAAGTGCACATTCATTTCACATTTAGAGCTGATACTCTCGTCTAAAAGCTACTCACACTGAATGAGCAGATTGGGGGAGGGCAGACGGGGCAGTCAGTGATTTTCTCAAAGACTCCTGAACAGGGTGTTTGGTCATTGTACGGCCAAATACTGGATATTTTCTATATTATTTCTTTTCTTACAAAGCAAAGTACATTTATTCAAGTGCTGTAAGTTTTTGTAGTTCTGACCATCATTTCCATCAGTTTTGATAACCTAAAGTACTTCCTGAGGTCTGGGAACATTGCGACATCGCTACGGAGTTATAGGTAATTACTGTTCACCATTTTTTCTCTTCCAGATAAAATTGAATTGAAATGGCAACAATTTAGTTCATGACATTTTTAAAAATGCCAAAAAATTGGCTGGAAAAAAGTTCCAGCCGTATCATTAAGTAAAGGATTTGAGTTCTGATGGTCTGCGTTTGCCAGCCAGGCTGCACTATGAAGCAAAGCCAGTGTGGTTCAGTATGAAAGAGTGTCAGACTGACTTTTTCCCTAATAGATTCAGGTTTTTGACCTAGAAAAGGCAACTGAAAGGTAACAGCTTTTCCATACTTGTGCTGCTGACATAAAATGGCCAGAGGACTTAGAGTCCAAAGAGGACATTGTTCCTTTGAGCAGACACTAGGAAACAATGTCTGGGCTTTGCAACCTCCATGTGTATTATGGGAGAAAGTTGATAACTACCCATTTATGCCTGGCCAGCTCAGTATAACGATCAGTTGAGACTATTTAAATGTTGCCGTGGCTCTAACCACTAAACTCCTGAGTAAATTCAACCTGAGCTGACTTAACAAGGTTTGAAAAAGATGAATGCAACGCAGTGTTCTCAACACAAGTAATGACACTCTTCTGTACGCAATCACTCAAATTGCTAATAACTTCAATAACATGGACTGGTGTTTTCATTTCATGCCAGATGTCAGAAAAAATCAGAAATCAGAAATACTTTATTGATCCCCGGGGGGAAATTGTACAGTACCGGTGCTCCCATTCAAGAGTAGAAAGTAGCATAATTTAGAACTAAAAGTTTGTACAAAATATAAAAATAAGAAATACAAAATACAAAATATACACATTTACAGTATTTAAGTGAAATGAGGTGAAATGAAAAATGAAATGAAGTGAACTCAGTATAAAGTGTACCCCTACTTCAACAGGACTCACATCTAACATCCAGGTCATTAAATCTTCTTGAGGTCAAATCATCATTTCACTCACACTTGTGCTTCTACAATGACTGTATTCTCCTGAAAACACAGAAGCTTTCTCAGCGTCCAACCCTGGTTTTCCATAAACACCCTTCTGGGAATACTCGCTAAGAATCCCTTTCATAAATAAACGATGGTGTCCAGAGCAGAGCAGTGCAGATATAAAACTTTTCTATGAGCTTCCTGATCCTTTTTTCCCCTGCACCAGTTTACATTCAGGAGCTTCCTCTGTTTATGGAAGAAAGTCTACAGCTGAACCGAAGGGGTGGAAAAAGTGACTTGACCTCAAAACACCACACTGTGATGCACTCGTCAAAAGAACTTCAAGTGCTGGTGATCATTTTTGAAGCATCCATCACCCAAAATAGGCTGCCGTCAGTCAGCCTCTGGCTTACGTTGTTTGTCTGTAGGGCCTGCTGGAGGATGCAGCGCCATACGTAGGTGGCTTTGGCGCACATGGTTGGGGTGCCAATGCTCAGCTGACTGGATCCATGCCAGGGTTCAAGTAATCTGTTTTCATAGCACTCTGTAAACGACATAAGCTCTCTGTGTCATTAAGTCTTATGATCTGGACTCTCATTAACTATGGTTTTGTTGGGCAGCCCCCCGCCCCCACCACAGTCAAGAGTTCAATTTGCAACGACCTTTACAGTTTTATCTCGTGCTCTTTTTCAATCAAGGGATCATTTACAAAAGCATCTGTGCGGATAGTTTGGGATTAGCCTGATTTTCCACACAACAGATGTCTTTCATGTCTTTATGTACAGCTAATAATCCACGCAAAGCTCAAATCAAGTCTTCAGCCCCATTATAGCAAGTCTCAAGTCAAGTCTCAAGTCAGTGAAGGCAGGTCTTCATAAGCAATTTGCAAGTCAAGACCTAGATCTCTGAATGCTGACTATTAAAGTGACAAAGCATTTGAACATTTACCTTCCAATGCTGTGTCAGTGTCAGTCAAGTTATGTTAATCAAATTATCGTGGTCCCAAACCTGGTCAAGATGTTCTTACGTTCAGTTCAAGGAAGACACTGCATCTATAGAATGCCCCAGGAAACCCCTTACAGTAGACTTTAAATTCAACTATATAAAAAGGTTTCCTGGAAAGTTTCCAGTAACATTCTAACTTTGCAGAAATATTGCTTAATCTCCTGTCAGGGTGCTGATGCTCAGACCCTTGCCCACAGCTTCCTTTCATGACTGACAATTCGAGGAATGTCATCATATTAAACAGTAAGTCTTACTGTAAACAGTTCTGAAGAACAGCATGAGCTCAACTTCTAAAATGTAAATGAACTTCAAAAAGGAGAGCACTGGTCTTCCCACCCTTTGAGAACTTCCCAGTCAGCATTTTACAGCCTCCTACTTTACATCTCTCACACAGCTGCTCTGCCCTGCTAATGACTGCGCACCATGTTCACCCCCCCTCTGGGAAAACCCGCTGGCAAGTGACAAAAGTGGTGTTTTGTTTTTTTTTATTATCACATGTCAACATCATCATGTCAAACACCAGTAAGGATGACAGATCACTTATGTAAATTCTCGTTAAAGAGTTGTAAAAAAAAAAAAAAAAAAAGAAAAGAAAAACAGTCATCCAAAATGCACAGCACTGCAAAGCTGCACTGTGGGAAACGCAGTAATGCCAGCATCATCAAATAGCAAAAAGAAAAACAACAACAATCGTGTAGAAAGTCTCAAGGAAGAAGATGATATACTTTGCAGCTGCTGACTGCAATCATCTTTCCTGTTGTTCAAAGCCTCTTATAGAAAGTCAGTAATTGTATATAACTTCTTGAGGTAGGGTGAACCTTTGAATGTTTATGTATCTGTTTTTAAAGCATATAAGAAACCATTGTGATATTTAGCCTCACGTGGCTCATTTTCTTCAGTTCATTGCGGTGTGTCTTTAACTGACTCCTTTAGGAAATGAAACGCTGTGCCAGGTCATGTTTTAGGACATTTTTCACAGTAGTTTGGTCAAGGGCAAAGTCAGCGGCCCGGGGATCATCAGTGAAGCTTTTAATCCTGCACTGTGCCCGTTTTGGAAGCTGGAACCCCTGGCTGGTACAGCCTGGTGACATGAGGATCAAACAGACGAACTGTAAAAGTATTTGGGCTTACGACCTGACATGAGGTAGATCCACTGCACCTACACTAACAATGTAATGGTGCGATTACATTTGAAGTTTCTTTAGCTCCAGCCGTAATGAAAATGAGAAATAACTAAAAGTCAATGGCGTTTGAGGTAAGGACTCAATGTGAAAACACCCGTAGAAAAGCAGACCTCTAATTCTGTCAGTGTGAACGCTCGACACCCATTGGCCCTGACACTTTTGCGCACTCTTGGACACATGACACTATGATCCTTCTTCTTTATCATATTGAGTTTAATGTCCCTTTCATGCTTGCAGTTATGTCGCTCTTTTGAACAAAATGGGGTCGACATCAAACGTGGGAGCTTTTTCTTTGAAGATGTGGCACATTTCTGGTGGCGAACATGTTAATCTGTGCCACCGCAACAGCAGCAGTTAACTCTCACAGCATGTAGGACTGCTCATCTCCCGGCGCTGTCCACCATCAAAGGCTCCTGCACCCTAATTAATAACAGTAATATATGAAATTAATTGAATAACATCTTAGACATGAGGAAAAGATGAAAAACTGGCTGACAGATTGGAGTCAGTCAACCACAGTACTGCTTAAATTTGGTGATTTTCTGAGCTAAAGTTTGGTTGTCTTTGGATTATTGTTAGTATTGTTTTTATCCAACCTGTGAAATTTCAAGTTTGACACATGATCTAAACACATTTTCCCATGTCATCTGCCCTTGACTTCATCTCTTTCTGTAAATGTACACTTTTCTACCAGATTCCGAGGTAAAAACACCCATTAACCTGATGGAAATATTCAAAAAAACAAAAAAAACCTTACTGCAGAGAGCATCCAATCATCCTGAAACTTTGGCAATTTCAACATGAGTGGTTACCAAAAGTTAGCATTGATCTTAAGCCTGGTATGATTAGAGGGTTGTCATATAATTTTATGTAATTCATCGACCAAAAATGTCAGAGTTAGCTGATTTCAGCTACTCAAATGTGAGAATCTCATTTCTTTTTTTTTTCCAACTGTAAATTGCATACTTTTGGATTTCGGGCTGTTGGTCAGAAAACAAACAGCATTTTGAAGAGACCATTTCGGCTTCTGGGGACTAGTGATGGCCATTTTTCACATTATTTGACTTTTTTTTTTATATTAAACAACCAAATTATGGAAAAATACTGAAAGTCAATAATGAAAATGAACATGTGTTGCAGCCCTAATGGGTTCATCAGAACCCAACATTTGGATTAATTAAGCACAACACAGCCCTATGTTCAAAAGCATCATTCTGAAGAAAACCACTTACTTAACCAGACCAACAGCAGACACCTGTTCCTATTGTCTGCGACAGGACAAAGTCACGTTAAGTCTGTCTGCCTCAACGGTCAAGTGTGTAGACAATAGCCTCGACTCAACCGGAGGAAACTCCACCAGTGTGAAGCTGTGAATGGAAATCTGCCATGTGCTGGTGTGGACACAACAACCCCGACACCAGATATCCCCCCGGAGGCTTAAGAACATTCGGAAAAGTCAAAAAGAGGCAAATGGTTCTGACAAGTCAATGCTTCTGTCACTTGAGGGTTTGGAGCATTAAACCACCAGACGGTTTTCCAGTCAAGGGTGTCATTTTAAACGCTTGCCACACTTAGTCAAATGGGTGAACATTAGTGAGAATCTACCCTATGATCTGTGGAAGGAAAAAGGGGAGTGGAGGATAATGTGACACTGTTTTACTTCTCAAGACATTCAGAGATTTTGAAGCTGGTGAAACTGTTCCCTCTCTCACGTCCAGTGAGATTTCTGTGTGAGGGTGTACAAACAGTGTCTGAACAGTCATCTCAGTGTCCTCGTCTTTCTAATTCCAAAGTTATGAGATGGCTTAAGGCCCTCAGAAGTGGACTATTTTTTTCCTTCTATGCAGGAAGCATTCCTCTCTAATGACAGGGGAAGTTACAAGAAGGTCCATAGAAGCACTAAAGCAAGAAAACCAACCTGAATTTGGGCCTCTTATTAAGGCAGGACGACAAAAAAAGAGCTGCGATCTTCAACACCACTCGCTAGCCATAAGTCATGAAAAATGCCCAACCTTGGTCAGAGGAAGTGTAGGCAGGGCGGGACGAGAGCAATAAATGCAGATCTGAGGTGATTAAATGACGCGGGCGTTGGATTTTGCGGCAGTATGTTTTGTTGTGGGTGGGGAGTTCATGAGGAGCGCTGGGGTTTTTTTTTATTTTAGTTTGTAGTATTTCAGATCAAAGCTTGGGAGAACACAGAATGAGAACTGAATGTGTGTCCTCGTTTCCACACTATTCAACCTCTGCATCAAAACAGCAGCACAGTTGGGTTTTCCAGACTTTGCTTTTTCCTAAAGTGGGATAATAACCTCAAAAGCAGATACTACAGCTATCTGTGACACCAGGCAAACCCTATGAAGTAGGGAGAGTTAAATATTGTCTACTGCAATGTTGAAATATATATTAAATGTTGTCCAAATTGTTACTTATTGATCAAGGTACTTGTTTTCTAATATCACAATCTTCAGTCATCAAAATATTCAACTATCGCCCAGTTCTAATATCCACCTGATCTCTTATCTATGAACAGTTTCTTGATTGAATTGCCAGAAAAGGAAATATGTCACTATAACGTGATAGAGAATTCTGTCTATATCATTATAATTTAGATTTGTAATGGACATTTCAAATCACCCACATTCAATTCTTTCAAATCAAAACGAAAGTTCCAAGCTATGAAACCATTTTACAGTAGCTACTGTACATGTTACATAACTCGACTTTTTTTTTTTTTAATCAGAAAGCAACAAAAATCTTTATATTCCCCTCTTTCAAGATTAGAAAATAATAAAATCCCAATTTGCATAAAGTCGAAGAAGAGTTAGCATCTTCTTTATACAAGCAGGGTGGAGATAGTTCAGCAGGGTTCACTGCTGGCAGCTCTTTACCTGCCTCTCAGCTGCACAGAGATATTCTCCTGCACTCCTCGGCCTGCTCACACTGAATTATTCAAAGGAGAGGAGGATACAGTATGACTTCTAGCTCACTGTTACAAAAAAAAAAAAGAGAGACTGCCTTAAAGTTAGCACATGGAAGGAGCAAAGCGTCAATTATTTATGAAACGTGAGTAGCTGCTCTAACATATTGTACCTTAAAGGCTGGACAATAAACCGGATTAATCAATAACCAACTGTGAATTTATTACCGACTGTCATTTACTGTGATCACAGTTCCAAATCCCCCAAAAATGTCTGAATCCTAAATGTGGAGATGAATTATATAAACTCAGATTATAGTGGACAGACTTTGACACATAGAGAATATTTGGACTTAAAAGCTACAGTTATTATGATGTAGATGCCGACAATAATAAATAAACACATCTTGTAGGACTGAGGAAAATATATAAGAAAAGAACATGTTTATAATGCCCCCCCCCCCCCAGACCCCCAGACCCCCAGTCTCATCTTATCTGATCTGGCCACAGATCCTTGCACATAAATCACAGAGCAAGTTCAAAAGGTTATCTGCTGCTACCCCAACACCATGCTACAAGTTTTCTTAGGTTCACTTTAATCTCCAAGATTTATGCATCAGGTCCATGCCTCCACCCGTCAACTGCAGCTTGGCACTGCAGTTTCCCTCCCTATCCTGCAGGGCCTGGTGCCCGGTCAGACAGCCATGCATCTGCAGGCGCCTTCTTCTCTGAACATTCTGCTTTTAGGTCTTCAGACTATAATATACCAGAACTCATCCAAACGGGCCGTGTTCTCGCTCTTCCTCCTCTTGCATTTGACGCATCGTCGGTTACCCTGAACTCTCATCATCTGTCTCCACTTGCTTACTCCAGCTAACGCTCCACAAGTCGGACAATAAGGAACTTTTGACGGCTTTCTCTGCGATAGAAGCATTAAAACGGCGTGTAGACTGATGACTCTCCTCTTGCTAATTACACTGACTCTGCACTGAAGCCTGAACGCCTCAGACTGCAGTCCTGCTTTTGCAGCTCCTTGCTAACTCGCTAGTAAGCTAACCTCTTCTGGCAACTTTCAGAGGCATGACCCGAGGTCTTACAACTGGGTTACTAAGTCTACAAACGTGTGTCTGTGCATACGTGTGTAAGAAACTCCTATTGTGTGCTTCAAAGCTGCGACAAACCGCGGACCACTTCGTTCAGCGCCACAGTTCGAATCCCAGAGGAAGTTTTGTGGGTTTACAAACACAAGAACCACAATGGCGGTGAGCCTTTCTTTGAAACCAGCAACACACGGCGAAAAAAACACGCACATGCATCGCACGTCTGCTCATTTACTGAACACACACTGCGCGAAACGAGCATAAGGAGGCAGAAACAGGCGACCCTTCCCCTCTTCAATGCATTTATTCCAAGTTTGCGCCATATTGAGTGCGCCTGCAGAGCCCCCGGACGTAGCAACATTGTTTCCAGGAAAACAAAAGCCGCAAGAAAACAAAGTATCCGCCGCTTACCTTGGCGATAGCCTTCCTGTATCTCATGACAGCCTGCTGGATGAGTGTGTGGACTTTAATATTTCCATCCCCGCACGGCACCACCACCCGGGTCCTGCCAAAACACACCGTGACTTTCATGGTTTAGTCTCCGAGATCTTGCTCAGATTCGGAGTAAAACCGAGACGAGGAGGAGGAGAAGTCCGTGTGGAAATAAAAAAAAGGAGCATGGGTTTTTGTTTGCTCGGCTCCGCGGCTGCCCCTGTATTCCTTTAGAAAAGCGGGGACTAAAGGTCTTTCCGCTTCTCCCCGCCGGGCGACATTGTTTTCTGTGTGTTTTCAGACCACCTGTTTAGCTTCTCTCTCTCCTTCCTTCGCTCCCTCGATCCCGATCCCTCTCTCTCTCTCCCTCTCTCTCTCTCCCTCTCTCTCTCCCTCTCTGCTGAGCTAATGCCCGGTCATGTGTTGCCTTCAAGTGCTTTCGGGAATGTTGTGTTCCAGAGTCATAAAGAGCATGAAGAGTCCTGAATGATTGTTTGGTGACCAAATTCAAGTAAAAAACAAGAGCAGCCTAACACCTGGTCACCAATCATTGCTCTGTTTTGTTCCCAGAAACTCTGTCAAGCAGGGTGAAAATGAAAAGGCGTCCTTCACATTTTTGCCATGTTTGTCGAGCTGAAAACTTTATAACCTCTTGACGACGGGGTGTAATGAATGGCTGGAATATAAAAATAAAGATGTGTGGCTTGTAAGGGTAAGAGAGTAATATATTATTAATAATACATATATATATATATATTAGTAGCCTATATTCTATTCCAGGGAATCTGTGAATTATTAATGGTTGTATCTCTAATCTCAGTTTAATTTGTAGTTGTCTCAATCTGCGTAGCCTATTTTTACGGGAGACACTGTCCCTTAGTGCTAAAGAGAGAACAGCTGCAGCCAGTGTTTAGCTAAGAGTTGAATCAGATGGCTACAGAAAAGGCAATGAAGCCTAAATAGATTAACAGCTACTTTAGGATATGAATTAATGAACACATCCTTTAGGCTACATGGCAGATGTGCAGTCTGTTGTCCTTTTGTTGCTGCAGCATTAAGTAGCTCTGCTTACCCAACCAGTTCTGTATTATGCCTAAGTTTCACTTTGTTGGATTAAGTTTCTATAAATACTTCAGAGATCATAAACAAAAGTCAGTGAAGCCGTCACCACATTTCCTTCCCACACCTTGAATTGTTGTCAAACATTGTGTCAACCTCAATAAGGGATTAAATAAAATCTTTCTGCTTATTGAAAAAGCCAAAAATATGTCCCTATGCAGGTGGAACATCAAAGAAAGGCATAATTCATAGCGAGTATTTAATACCTTTTTCTGATTTAGGTAAAAAGCTTTCGAGGCTGCAGTTTACGAGCTGAATTTGGAGGCATCAGAGGTGCGGGGAAGGCCGCAGCTGCAGTCTGTCCCCCCGCTGTGGTCAGGATAGGTATGGTTTGGCGCGCAGGGAAGCAATGTTGCACTCACACAGAGGACAGCAGTGGTAAATAATATTAAAATCAATACATTGATTGGAAACAACGCAGATTGCAGCCACTGCATCAGATAAATGTGTCCTCACAAGAATAGAAAGTTAGAAAGTAAGCAGTGAAGACATTTGTCTTGGTCCCATTTTGGACTGGTTTAATGTTCAGATTTAAGGTTGGAATTAGGATTTCTAACAGGGAATTACTTTATAAGCAATTTAAGTCTTCACAAGTCCCGGGAGGTAGCTCTTATGAGCGTGCATATTTCCTTCATAGGCTACACTTATTTTTGCTAAGCAACGATATATATATTTTTATTACTGCACTTAATGATACATCATCACTTGTTAAAAGCCACCGGGCTTCTTCTGCACCTGCTCCTTTCCTATTTCAGGTCTGAAACTGAACCAAACCCCCAAATGAAAAGCAGTTGAAATCCATGCGGGGAGCTTTTAGGAACAGCTGCTCCGGTACACACATGGACCACATGGATGTACCGCTGAACACGTCTGCACCAAAGGGACCAGGCTATACCGTTTAAAACATCCACCTGAGCCGGTGGATCACACTTCATAAAAAAAAAATAGGAGTTCTATGTCAGTTTTCACATTTGGTTCCATCCAATTCCATTTTTAGAAAAGGTTTGATTGTCATAATGAAAGACTAACAAAGAAGACAGACTTTACAGCGTGCAGTGAGATGTCCCTGCTCCGTCTCCTCATTGAAGAGTGTGGGTTATAGTGCCCATAAGGCCAAGACGGGATGTAACAAAAGGTTTAGTGAGAACATGAAAAGAGAAGAGAGCCACTGAATTTCAAGTATGTGGAAAGTGTGTGTGTGGTTTACATGGGCCCTGGTTAAATAGGATCGCTCCGCCATTTAGTGCCAGCATGCAGCTGTGAGACTATTTTAACTCTTAACACAGCTGGAGCGCTCACAGGCCACCAACCACAGCCTCAGCAGCTGTCACAGCGGAGCACACAGCCTCAACTTTGGAGAATATGAGCACTTGTTCATGGTGGTTTTCATAAAAGGTAACGCAGAGGAAATGTGCAATCACACTGGTGGGTTGAAAAATAATAAATGAGTCATTTAACAAACCGACACGAAATCACAGCACAGGCCTTTATGTCACATCGAAGGGTTTTTATTTCCCTAAAGACAGACTTTAGAATAACTCAAGGAGACGCAAATTATGAAATGTTTTACTCCAAGATGAGACACCAGTGACACCAAATGCAAAATACATTGTTCAAGAAAGAATGTAAGACAGATTCATGTAAGGAAATGCTGGTCTAAACAAACACCACTTACAGTACTTGTTTTTCCAAAGTGCAAACTATATGATAAATGCAAACTCCATCCACTTTGGAAGACCATGAGACGCAGCTAAAGCTCAGGAAAAGTTAGTAAGTGGACGCTCACCAGATGTAAGATATTTTGAATAGAAGTTGTCATATACAAGGACAACCAGGTGTGGTATTTGGGCTCTTTTGTACACAATTAAAATATGCTACTAATTATCATGCATGAAAGTTGAAGTGGTTTGGATCATAAGTTACCCATTTGGGACTATTTCATATGCTTTGTTGACCAGGATGTTGCCCAGTACATGTAATGTGTTACATTCAGGTCCCCATCCAGTGAAACTAGAGACATGTGAGAGCAGAGTTACTCCAAAAAAAGGACAGAGACAAACTTGCATTTTCAAACTGTCGGGTTTACTTTAAAACGTCAGTAGGTGTCAGGAAACAACAGCTAGTTGCAATCAGTAAAATCTAAAAGTCAAACTGAATAACCTCAGGAACAGTCACTAACATCTTACATATATCTTATAGTATTTGTGTGATCATAACTTTTGCTTCATTTGAATCATATAAAAGAAAAAAACAAACTGTTTGGAAGATGTGAGTAGTAGAAGGTCCTGAGGAAGTCCAAGGGGAGTTGCAGACGAGGTTACATTTGAACAAATCTGCTGAGCTCTCTGAGCACAGAGAGAGAGAGCTGTCTGTAAATCTTGCAGCACTGGTTTCATAAGCCCTAAAACACTCACACTGGATTAAGTTAGGGCACCAGCTAAACAACTGAAGTTTAAATATAAATATCCTCCCGTCAGACACGACATTTGTGTTTGACAAAGCATCAAATTTGAATCAGTAGTGACCTCTTGTGGTGCATGTTGGACAGTTACTCCTTTCACTAGGATTTGAACCTCTCAAACCTTATTTGGCATAACCTTCTCTCAAATAGGAGACAATATTAAATGCATAACCATTAATTATGATGTGTGTATGTAATAATGTATATTATGTATTACCTTTATTTATGAGATTCCACCAAGATGTCGACTTAGTTTTTTGAACGCTGATGTATTAGCACTGTATCATCGTGCAGCAACATTTCTCAGATGCTGTTCGGATGAGAATCCATTTTACGGACAATTTAACAGCAAGTGTTGAGTAAATCAATCGAGTTATTTGTGGGGAGGTTTTTGGGACGAGGGCTTGGCTCTTCTGACACAACAAACACATCTGAGCCAGGAACCTTTGAGGGACACCAGCCCTCATTAAGTCAGTTTTAAAGTTTATCAGTTGTAAGACACAAACATTTCCTGCAGACATCTTGATGGTGATCTTTTAATCGTGGAAGTTACCCTGAAAGAAATAAAGCAGTCAGATCATTATATCCTCAGCTGTTTTGTGTTAACTCATGATTTTATGTAGGCTGTCATTATAGAAAAAAGTTATAGCAGCTTAACCTTTAAGAATTTTTTTAACTTTTAAACTTGCCTGAAAGGGCTGTGAAATTTTACAAATTAGGCCAGTTAAGCTGCAACGCCCTCAACGGACGCCCAAATTCCTCTTTGATGGAATTATCAGCATGTAATTGTGTTACGCGTTCATCCCAGGCTAATTTTGTGCTAAAGAGCTGTCTGGTCCAGGTCATATTTGGCTCCCTGCTGTCAGGCCTTTGTGCCCCCCTAGGGTCCCCCTTCTGCTGCTGGTGCTCGACCATCTGGTGCCTCCATCCTCTGACCGCGGGACAGGCCAAGGAGATGAAGGAGGAGGGAGGAGGAGGAAGGAGGAGGATGAGGTGAAAGGACGAGAGGGTACGCAGTGGGGCGAGGGGGACACAGGCCAGAATAACTGATGCCATACAGCTCCGTTATTAAGACGAACGTGACACAAACAAAATGATGGATAGCAGAAATGTTCCATGGGGAAATTGAAACATTGCAGCTAAATGATAAACAACATGAATGTGTTACACTACATGAGAATATGCATGAGGGGAAACGGAAAACAACATGAAAAGTTATACATTATTCGTTTTTTGGACTGGTTTTCTTCTTTTAAAGGAAGCGAATGATACAATAGGAGGAACATTTTTACCTCCAAAACTGGAGATTTGAACTGTGATTTCAATTTTATCCATTTACAAAGCAGTAAATACACAGAGCAACCTATGCATATCATACTCTTGCATTATACATAAACACAGCACTCGAAAAACACCTCATTCAGTTGTGGTTCTTGCTGAACTAGGTGCTTTTTCGTCACACTGTCAGAGATTAAGGGAGGGACTTTGCCATGCAGAGCAGTGCTCTTTGATAACAGCAGGGGCAGTGTTTGAACAGTACGACCTCTCCTGGCACGCAGGAGGACAGATGGTGGTTCTGGGGTCAGCCAGAGTCAGATCTAAATAAAGGAATTCAGCAAGCACAGAACAGATCCTACAGTACGACCACAGAACTGTACACACCTTTATATCAGAATGAAATAATACGAAGAAAGCATTCATTTATGCTTTTGGAAGCTTTAAACGTACTCATTTTTAATTCAGTCATGCGGATGAAGATGTAGGCTTTGTTTCCTGGTTAAAGACTGAAACAAACCTTCTCTAACCATAACTGTACTTTTCCAAGCTCTTTTAATATAGAACGTTTGTAATTATACATTAATTTCTTGTATTGTCTTCCTAAGAGTTAAAAATGAAGGAATTTAGTATTGACATATGGGACAGTCTTTGAAATGCTGCCTTGTTATGTTCAGGGATATACAGCATTCTTTAGGAGTAAGAGTGTTCTTTCATTGTTTATGGCACATTAACATGCTTGTAGAATTGGAAAAAGTCTTTATTTTCCTATTGAGTCTGGTGTTAGTGATGACCTTTCCGCTCTTTAATGCTTACTGTTGCTAATGTCACTGAGACAGATATTTAGACTTATTCTACACATTTATTGTTGTTAAAACAAACGCTTAAAATAAAATGTAATATGAGCCTGAGTGTTAGGATAAATCGATCCTGTTGCATGTCTGCTTTTTAAAGTGTTGTTGGTTTCAGCCAGTAGATGGCAACATTACTCCGGTCTGTAAACATATGGCTGATCATAGAACAGCACCGAAAAATATCAAAAACTGATATGAAAATTGACAACTCAGTGACATCCAATTTATATTATTGCAAACTTGAATCATGTTTTTCTGTTGAAACTGAAATTATTGTTCCTGTATTAACTAGAAAATATCCTACTTTTAATTTTAGACACGTTATAAAAACATGTATGTAATGTAATATCACTTAATATCAATACTAGATTTTCTCTTTCTAAACTGATAAACTGAAATGTCATTTGTCACTTGTTTTTGCTGATAAAGACACATTTTGAAGCTCAGTAGAACTTTATTTAGGGCTACTCAATAACTATGTAATCAATGTGGTCAACAGAGTAGCTACCAGGGCAGAAAAGTTTCACTTTCCATATGCTGAAATGTTTTGTGCTATGCAGCGGTGGACTTCTTACTTATCGCCCATCTAAAACAATAAATAAGATTTTGGTCATTGGTCGTTCGCTCCCTGCGCAGCGAACCCGGAAGTAGGTAGGAGTGAACCCTCTGGCTCCACCTCGACACTCTTTGACGTAAAACTGACTCGTCGGGCGACATTTTCGGCACAGCATCATCAGCGCTGACGTGAAACTACGTGAGCGAAGGCACAGGCCGTCCACCCATACTGTAATTAGTGACGAGTCAGACTACGTAAAACTTCGGTAAGTCACTGCAAAGCTGTCACATTTATGCCGAGCACCAGACGGGAAGAGTCGAGGGACAATTTGCAATCGCGTCTGCGGTGCGAAACGTTTCATTAAGACTTTTCTTTGCGACCAGGCTGATGAATTAGCCGATCAACATGGAGTAAAAAAAAAAAAAATGTTCTCGGCTTGCAGCAGTTCTCTTCTACGTAAGTCTCCGGACCTGCGTCAAGTGTGACGGAGTTTGATGGATATCGGAAGTTGACCGAAAGGGTTCTCTTCAAAATAAAATATACCAAAAATGTCACACATAAGGAAACTATCAATGCTTCATTTTTTTTGCGCCAAATTCCTCTTCAAGATATATATATATATTCATATTTTCTTTATTTCTAAATTGTGTGAATAAAAGGATCTGCCGTTCAAAATACAAGTGTAAAAATGAAACACTGGGGGAAGTAACAGTACAGTTTAATTTTCTCTTAAAAAAGGAAGTCACATTTTCCTTCCTGAAATTCCTTGAGGAATTTGTTAAACTTTAACATTGAAATTGCAGTACTATGTTACTTGAAAGACACCACTAAAGAAAGAAGTGGAAAATGTGTTTACAAGTTGGGGTTTTACATTTAGAGAAGTTGCAAATGAGTGCGTATTGTCTTCTGCTTTGACACACTTGCAGAAATTCTTCTAAAAATTGGGACCTGGGGATTTCCAGGGCCGACGGTCCTTGAGTCATGCTTTAATTTAATTGTATCTCTTTGATTTCATGTTTGCATTATGAGAAAACTTTCTAATCAGATGTTCGACTCTTTCATAGCAGATAATAGACAACATTAACCTGAGACACTTGAGATATTGCTTAGAACAAATCTTTATCAAGCAGGGGCCCTGTGGTTGTGCATGAGGGTGCCTGATGTGAACATTTTTGAACATTTCTGGCTGGTGACAGTGGTGCTGGTCTTTGTGAGCCCTCAGGTCTTCGTGAGCCTTCAAACTCAATGATATCTGTTGTTCATCGTCTCTGGTTCTCTGGCCATTTTTGTTTCCACTCCAATTCTTTACGGCTTTTCTTCGGTAAAAATAATGAAGAATCTAATTAAATTATGTTTGAGTTTGTAATGGTCTTGTCCTGGAATGTGAAAACATGCCTGTAGTTCAGTCTGCCGGCCCCACCCGTTGACTTCCACACATAATGAGCATGAGAAATGGGTGTTATGCAATACAAATTTGTCATAAGCTGAATAAACAGTCAGTGCCAACAGAGATCTTAAGACAGATCATTTTGACTCACAAGAAAACAGGCAGATAAATCCAAACATGGAGTCTACAGTACAAATAAAAGGATACTCAATTCAAAGCGTGTTCATTGTGTTTGGCTGTTTTGGGAGATATTTTAGTTTAAATAGTGACAACTTTTCAGTTAACAACTTCAAACACGTGCCCCATCTGAGTTTCTTTCTTGGCCTGTTGGAGACAGCATTCAAACCTTCAACCAGACAATGAAACTCTCCATTAAAACAGACAATCAATAAATACTTTGAGGTGGTCAACAACTCAGAAAACAAAGAAAATCCCAGTTTATCCCAGTATCCTCCCTATCAGAGGTGGACGAAATGCTGTGTCCAACTAGTTATGGGAAAGGCAAGTTTGGAATCACATGAAAAATGACAATCATTCGTTTGTGATCTCTGATAATGGTATTGGAGAAGAAAAATAAGAAAAGTATAAGCAAGGCCTTTGTCAGCCTCTGCAGGAGTAGTATTAATTATCTGCTCGTCTGTCTGTCTAGGTGACTGACCATGGATACCTCAGGCTCGCCTCAGCTGGACAGCAGCTTAAACGACTCAGTGACAGATGGAGAGGAGAACCACAGTGAAGCCAGTCCATCTCCTGCAGCCCCTCCTCAGGTGCACACACACACATCTTCTTGTACGGTGTTGAGCGATTTAAACTGACAGAGAAGGTGCGGCAGGCCATCAGTGTCAACACTTGGATGTTTGTGGGCAAGTGTTACGCTTCTCAGCACGAGATGTTTAGCCGGTGTTCTGTTACACCACACGCAATGTTATTACACACAAGTCGTTTTTACATCTCTGGATTTCGGCGTGAATGTCTCGATATGTGCCCGCAGGTGTCGGTGGCAGCAGACTCTCCTGGTGTGGCTGTTGTCCAGTTGTCTGACGGTCAAACGGTGCAAGTCCAAGGGGTCATCCAGGCCCCTCAGACCTCTGTCATACAGTCACCACAAGTCCAGACTGTCCAGGTGAGAGCCATGACTTGTACTCATATTAAGCTTCAGCTTCTATGTGTCATAAAATAGTTTACAGGTCGTGATGTCAGAGGTAGTGTGTTGGTGAATGAGGATTTAGGTGCCATGTGTAGGAGGTACTCTGGAGTGCTTGTGGTCTAATGCAGTGCATCTGTTAATAGGATTGATGTCAGCAGTAGGAGCTGAGGTGTAAGCTCATCAGTCTAACCTTCACATTGAGGAGATGTTGTTGTTGTGTCTGGGCAGGAGGACAGCTCCACAAACTGTAGACACATCAGACAGCACTGACCTGTGGGGTGAAGCTGTGTGACGCTGCCCAAAAGTCATAATGCGATTGTTTCACTGTTGTGTAGACGCACAGATGTTTCAGTATTTTCAGCATGTGAACAGAGCAGTTTGTGGATGGGAAATTAAATATGTACCAGTAAACATCTTGCAGCAGATTGTCTCACATGTGCAGCTTGATTTGCAAAGCACAGGTTACCTTGTAATTTCATCTTTACGAGGAAATCGGTCAGGAAAGAGATCGAATCAGTGAAACAGCAGATGTAAACCACAAAGTGGTTTTGTTAACTGATTTCAAAGTACTCTGTACCATCACTGAGTTTCATCAATAACAAGTTTGACTTCATCGTGGTATTGGCTGAACTGTCACAGTAATAATTACACGGTCATAGAAATGGATATCCTGTGTCACTGATTCTAAAAAGCACAATTCTGATTGAGCCAGTTTGTTAAAAGTTTTATATTTGCTCATCTCTAGATCCGGAGCCGGACACTTCACACACTGTGTAGATTCAAAACTAAAAAGCAGCAGAAATATGACACATGCAGTCATTGTGCTGCTTTTATAAACCTCTGCTTTGAAAGCATAAAACCTAAAAAGCGTAGGCCAAACTTTCACTCCCATAATTCTCAATAAATGGACATGGACACACCTCTGTTTAACCTGGCATTAATCAGACTTGTCCTTTGTCTGGCACAGATATTGTCCTCTAACAGTGCCAGAGCAGCCTTTGTGCTGGTAATGCACAACCAACGCACCAGTGTGAGTCATAAAAGCGTACCGATTGATGACAAATAACCAGGTCAAATTCATGTTTGTTATCATTCCAACAGTATGATTTGGGTGACAAAATGTAAACCTGTTTGTTCACGCTACAGTGAAATTGTGCCTGGAGAAAGGAGGGGGTTATCTCACACATTCACCAATAATTACATTTACAATTACACAGTAAACTGAAGACTCTGTTGAGACCTGTGATGGGTTGAAAAGATTAAGCCTCAAAATAAAATGCTGCTTCAATTCCTTCCTTGACGTCATCCTGCTCTTTCTTCTTCATTTGTTGTATCAAACACATCCCCAGTTTACTTACGAAAGTCTGCGTGCAGAAAGCAACACCCCCTCAGTAATTACATTTAACACCAAAGGTGTTGCCAATTATTACTCACCACTTTAAAATATTGTTTGTTTTCTCCAGATTGCCACTGTAGCAGAGCTGGAGGATGGCGAGTCAGTCGCAGACACCCAGAAAAGACGGGAGATCCTCTCCAGGCGTCCATCTTATCGGTAAACAAGAGCATGATAAACTGCGTATGGTCTGTAAAGTGTTAAAGTCTAATAATGTTGAACTCCGTGTGGAATCACTTTCTGGAATTCTCTTCTCCGATAGAAAAATACTCAATGAGCTTTCATCCGATTCGCCGGCAGTCCCTAAAATTGACGAAGAGAAGACGGAGGAGGAGGTGGCGGTCTCCAGTGCAGCCTCAGTGCCGACCTCCATCTACCAGACCAGCTCAGGACAATACAGTCAGTACACCAGCACACACATGAACAGGCCTCAACTCACCTTCTTAGTCTGCTGCTCTAAAATGTAGGGTGCTGTCGGTTCATTGTGTCCACCTAAAAATGTAATTTCCTGGAAGGAAATGTGGGTTCTTTTTCACATTCAATGTTCGAGCAATACAGGAGACTCCTGGATAGTCTAACAATGCTACATGCATCACATGTTTTTTACAAGTTGGGAGTTGTGATTGACTTCTCCCGTGAAGTTTTTATGTACACAGTCTTACACTGCTGACTTTTATAAACTATTCACTATAAATATACTACATTTATTTAGTAAACATTCAGGGTTTCATGTCCATTGAAGACTTACAAGTGCTCCAACCATCAGTCACCTCACCTCTATGAGAAACACGAGTAAAACCTTTGCTTTATAAACCCGAGGTACCTGACATCACAAAACTCCTCCCATTTTGCTAATCCATTTCATTTAGACTGCAGCCTAGTTATAACTGAACTCTGACCCCCCCACACAGTTACGATCAGTCAGGGAAGAGCCATCCAGTTGACCAGCCCCGGAGCTGAAGCCCTTCAGGGGGGCCAGACTCTGGCCAGCTCTCCCACCCCGCAGCCTGGAGCCACGTTCTTGCAGTGTGCGGCTCAACCCGAAGACTCCCCACAGCAACTCTACATTCAGGGAGGACAGGTGCTCATCCAAGGTAGGGGTCAGCTGATTTTAGTGAAATGCGATGTCCAGAACATTTGGAATGGTGTTGCAAAAGGACATGGTGATTTCCAGGTCCTCTTAGGTTTAGAAATTGCAGAACAATGTGTGGAAGTGCTGCTATATACAGTGCTGAAATACATCGACAATTTCCTCAGGTATCAGCATTAAACATCTGGCAGCATTAGCAGTAACATTCACCTCTACAGTGACATAAATGTGCATACATTTAATTTAATTTAATCAAATTTAACATGATAATCCCCAATTGAAATCATGGGATTAAGACCTAAAACAACTGTGGGATTGTGTAAAAGAGAACGTACAGGGTACACCCACAACCCTGGGTATTAAGAGCCACAGTACACAGTTTGTCCTGGGGCCAGTCCATCACCAGCAGGGCCGAAAAACATTTGAAATTCACTCTGAGCTGCAAATAACCATAAGTAGGACTCGAGCTTTTAATATGACAAAGTACTTAAATTAAATTAAATGTGTGAAATTCTTAAAAATGAACATGACACATTATTTCAATCGTCAGAAATACTTCACTCTGTAAAAGTGCTGTTTCAACTAAGGACCCCCCTATTATACACTATTCTTCAGCACCAAGTGCCATACCTTTTGTACTAGCACCAGTCATTTTGTAAGAACAGGTGTCAAATGTTAGGCGTCTTAGTTTGAAAGGAAACTCTTGAATGAGTGAATAGATGAGATGAGATGAATACCATCACAGAAGAAAATGGAGGCTTACATACCAGTGACTCATACATGTGCTCATTTATCACCATCAGCACCATGCAGTGCATGTGAGGACTATATGATTTCAATATGGATAGTATGAAGACCAAAAGTAGTTTACTAGTTTACATCACTTCCGTCTTGTCCACTGTGTAGAGGAAAGGAGAGGTTTCAATCTGTGCTTTTTTTGGTTTTTGGATGGCTTCTCTAACAATTACCTCTTCTTGCTGAGACCTCCTTGGTTTTATTGTGACATTCAGCCTCTGTGAGTCTGGATAAGCGTCACCTTAATCCTAAACCTAAAAGTATAAACAGAAAGACCTTGTCGGAATGATTATCCTTGGAGCTCCCTGAATACTGGAAATAACAATATACACATAGAAAACGAACAAACGAGTGTCGTTCTGAAGAATTGTTCATCGCTCATAAGCTCATAACAGCAGATATGTGTGCGCTGTGTTTGGATCCAGTGTGGTTTGACATGAATACTGTAAGAACTCAGCTCTGGTCTGGAGATCTACTTCGTCACTGTCCGTGAGATCTATGGCCCCCCCTCATCAAGAATCCCATGAAGTTTATGTCTTACCTCCGACACAGCTGCCATCACATCTTCAGAGTTCTGAAGAGGACGGGTATCAGAGCTAAGCCAGTCTGTGGATTCATCGAGACAGCAGAGAAAATAGGCGTCACCAGCTGTGTGCGAGAGCTGTTCCAGCTCCACGTCGTGTTGTAGGACCTTCATGTCCTTCTTTTTGTCCTGGATTCTCTGCTGGATGTTTTGTCGACTCACCTCGAGCTGCCTTTCTGCTGCAGCTGGGACTGTGTCGTGGCCTTTATGTTCATCCACAGAGCAGAGATAACAGATACATTCCTGGTGAGTACGGCAGAAAACCCACTTCGCCTTCTTGTGACGAGAGCAAATGTTCCCCTGAAGCTTCTTGGTGAGGTTGACAAGCTTGCGTTTTCCAAATGTAGGGGATACATAGTGAGGCTGGAGGTGTTGCACACAGTCACAAGCTTTACATCACAGGCCACATCTTCAGGTCCAGCAGAGGAGTTAGCAGCTTGGAGTCCAGTCTTCTTCAGCTCCTCTACTAAAGCTGCTAACATGGTGTTTTTCAGGACAGGCCTCGTGTGAAGGTCTACCTTCACTGAGGGCAGCTGTGGATTTTTTTCTTATCCTCTTCATCCCAGAAGCTTTTAATACAGCTCATACAGTAGCTGTGCCCACGAGGAATAGTCACTGGATCCTTCAGTAGATCCAGACAGATCAAACAGCAAAGCACTCCTGGGTCCGAATGAATTACTTGCTCTGCTCTTTGTATGTAAAAGTGTTAGAAAAGAGATCCCTCTGTTTCTTTTCTCATATGTTTTTGTTGATCTCTGCTTGTCTGCTCTTGCACTTTGCCCTCATGTTGTATACACCCATCCTTCAACTGGCAGATCTCAGAAATGGGTGGGAGCAAGGAAACATTTGAGCAGAGTGGAAGTTGGTCTACCTGAGAGACCAGAAAGACTGGGCAGTGAAGCATTTAAAGAAGCAGTATGTGCTCAGCATCTGTTTACATTATGAACTCAGTTCTCTGCCGACACTGAAGCTCCTTAGATTCATAAAACTGCTGAGTTACGGTTTTAACTTTCCAAGTTGGTGAAGGAGAAGCAGCCAAATCCACATCATCTTTTCTCTGTTTGTTGCTCGTACGAACGAGGGAGTTTTGATATTGGAGTTTTCCAGTAGCATATTAAAATGCCAAATCACAATCAGTGTAAGCACGTACACTATGATTACATTACTCAAGCAAGTTTCAATAGTGTGCAAGTTTTCTTTTATTTCCTTTCTGGTTCCTTTGCATGGTACCAAAAGGATTTTAAAAGTTCTGGTTGTTGTTGGAATGCAGGAAAAATGCTTTAAAACATGGACAAGTATGGAATGCTGTGGAAGACTGCCGGTAGCAATCTTAAGTATGCTTCAGTCTAAAGTGAATATAGTAAAAACACAATTTTAAACCTGGAATTTTGTGCGGAGTCACCTGAGTTTTGCTTTTATTGATAGCCAATTATTTTACGCACATCCAAAAAATGAACGAGGCAATGAGGTGATGTTTGTTAGTGCTGTTTGTGCCTGAAGAAGATCTGACTGATTGTAACAGTAAATACAAACCATGCAGTGGGAGCAGAGATTTATAATCGGAGAGGATGAAAAATTGGTCGAATTCTGTGGTCAAAAACATCTAAACACATAATCGAAACACACGTATCAGCGATTGAACGATCAGCCCAAAACAATCCAGATCAGTTCAGTCTTCTATCTACGTTCATATCTTTAGAGACATTCAAATACACTCAAAACCTTCTACTGACATCTGCTTTAACGTTTGTTTTCATGCTTCAAAATTGTGACACACTCATTTTTAAGATAACAATTGCTGTCAAAACCTCAGTACCACGCTCCGTGGAAGTGAAACTGAAGTTGAAGATGAAATTGGACTTTTTTTGCTTTCATGATAATAACGTCAGAGTAACACTAAAATAATTATTTTATCTATTCTTCTAATCATTTGTGTACCTTCATTAGATTTGACTTTGACTCATTGATGACTTATGTTTAAGTACCTTTTCATGTAAGTTTTCATCTATAGTGGTTCTTTTGCACCTTTACCACATTAGTTTCTGTGGGTAGCATTCATTTTTTCACAACCGTTATTTATTCCGCCTATTTATTCCAAAGAAACTGGTATTGCTGTTACCGACAATGTAAAAAGCTTCACTTCCTGTGTTGCGGAGGATTTACCCATCAGATAACTCAGTGTTTACAACAGCAGGCTTTGTTAAATTACTGTTATGCTGTAGAATTCAACAACACGAGTAGTGGATTACTTTAAACTAATGATTTAAAACCTTTATTCTCTCTGTCATCCCTCCTCTTTTCTTTTAAGACACGAACACACACACAAAATAACTCCAATCAGGGTGCTCAACAGTTTGCACGGCAGCCACTTGGGACACAATATCCTCTTGTTTGTTGAGCGTCTCTCTAGTTGCGTCACTAGTGCTAAAAATACAGCCCCACTACCAACCCCCCCCCTTCAGCTCCCTCTCCTGCCTTCCCTCCCTCCCTCTCTGCCTGCCCAGCTCACATTGTGTTTCTCTACTTCAGTCTCTGATCCGCGGGGGGGGAGGGAGGGTGGGAGGAACTCTAATCCAGGGTGTTTTACTGACTTCAGCGGGCAGGAGTGATGTCATTGTGATGTCAATGCCTGTAATTGTAATCGCGCTGCAAAGTTGATGAGTGACCACTCTGATTCAGAGAGCTGAGACGGAAAGGGAGAAGGAGAAAGAGAGGTTCTAGTAAAGCAAGAAGGAAGACGAGTGTTTCTGTGCTGAGGTGTTTTGCTACCGTGGTGCTGGATTATTGGAAGCAAGAGATGGCTGTGACTGGGGATGAGACTGAGTCAGGTAGAGTTTCTCTTACATACATGTTTGTTTTATGTTATGTGAAGTCTACATCTTGTACTCTTGCTGCCTTTTAGTATATTTATGCATGTATTGCATATGTTGTCAACTGTGTTTCACAATAAGGGTTTTAAGTATTTCTAAAGTTACACCTGCAAAGTGAAAAGAATGTTTTTGTGGTTATTTTTCCAACTGCAAGAGCAAATCTGTTATTTGTCCAACTGTACAGAACAAATCCTTTTCCTGCCGAGAAATATTTCTGAAATTTGAATTACTTTTAAATGATTTTTACTACATGTATTGTGAAATTGAGGAGGAGACCTGCCACAGATAAGACAGCTGTCTTTCCCATTTCAACACAGGAAAAGCACTATGACAGTCCAGGGTTGTGTTGTAAAAACAAAAAGGGGGAGAAAAGAGTCCTAATAGGTCAACAAGCGTTTGGTTAGTTTGCTCAACTCTGTTCCTGTCAGTCTGTAACCCGCTGTTACACACACACACACACACACACACACACACACACACTTACGCATACACAAAGTCTGCCCTCTGAACCACTCCAGTGGTTGTCAGGCAGAAAGGCAAGGGGGGGGGGGGTAAGAAGTAAAGGGGCGGGTGCCAGTGGGGGGTGGGGGGGCGGAGGGTGGGGGGCAAGATAGTCGTCGGTTTGACGTCACTCCAGTTTCCTGGAACAGAGGCCAGGCAGGGAAGAGAGAATGCAAAACAGGCGAGTGAGACGCACACACTGACGTCAGCACAGCCCGAGTCACTCTGTTATCACAATGAGAGAGAAAGAGTGTGTCTGTGTGTGTGTGTGTCTCTGTGTGTGTACACCTGCTGTGTCTCTTTTTGAATGAGTGTGTGTGTGTGTGTGTGTGTGTGTGTGTGTGTGTGGAGAGGGGGGGGAGATAGAAACTTCTCAGGAACAAAGTGAAAAAGAGAAACTGAAATGGTGAGAGAGACAGCAGGCAGAGCAGTTAACAGTTGAGTCATCTAATTGATGACTCAACTCAAACAGCACATAAACCACATGCAGCGAGCTGCTTTTTTCCAGAATCTGTGTCTGTATCTTCTACTGAACACAATAAACTACCGGTTATCAGTAGCACACAGCGGTTCACACTGTGGTAAACGTACAACATCACTGCACAAACACACAACCGAAGTTACCTATTGAGACCTATGGCAAGTCTCAGGAGGAGAAGAATCTAATTTGTGCTTCATCAACACTTGAGTTAATAATATATATGCATGAATTAACAGACGATAATGATAGCCAGTGTTGTTTCATTTTACCATATGTTTTAGGGATATCAAAGATAACACAATGTTGTTTAAGTCCAAAGTAGGTCCATGTATCACCGTCCTCATAATCATAACAAAACTGCATTAAAGCCAAGCGGCTCAGGTAGATTAGCTTGATAACTAACTGTTTATTTTGAACTGTATTAGGCTACACAGTTATATATGTACACCTAACTGATAGCAGCCAACACTGGCCAGAACATCAAAGGATAGATGTATTAAATGTGATAACCTAACGATATTAATATGATGGAATAAATTCAGTATTTAGAAACACATCTGCTAGTCTGCAGCTAACACTGGAGCTCCTCCCTAACTGACCAGAGCAGCCACAGAAAACAGTAACTTCAATTTCTACTGTTGCAGCCACTTGACACTAATCCTAGAGCATAAATTACTCATTCGGCTGCACAAATGAAGTAATTCAGCAGCAGAAATGACTAATTAATGCACACAAGTTCAAATAAAAGGACTCCTGACACCTGCTCTGCTGTGTAAAGATCTTAGCATGTGGGGAAAAAAATGACTTTGTGTTTGAAAAGAGAAGTCTGGGGTCGCTGGGATTTTGGTGTGTTTTATTTCGTTTTTTGAGCCAGCATCTCGTGGCCATTAGAGGAACTGCAGCGTAAGTGATGTCTTAAAAAGCTTTAAGATTCTGACAAGGGTTTTGTTTCTTGCTTGGTAATGCATCAAGTAATACAGAGACACAAAGAAGAGAACAAAAAAACACCCATTAAATTTAAGAAGAAATAGGGTCATTTAAGAACACATACCTGGTCACAAGGACAGGCATGGTCAGAGGAAATTAATCTTTTAAGGCAGGAAGGAGAGCGGATAAGCGCTCTTGGCTGAAGTTGCTGTCTAACATCCTCTGGTGAAATACTTGTGTGTTGACTGTATTTCTAAGGGTAAAATGTGAAGAAACACAATGTGTGATTGAATAGTCTAATCTGAAGAAAAATGTCCCTGTTTCCTTTCATGGATCACATTTTTATTATAAAAGATAAATAAGGGAAACAAAAAGTTAGTAAATGCTTTTGTCCATCTTCCCCCATAGCTGCCACAGGAGACATACCGGCCTACCAGCTGCGTTCGCCCAACTCGGGCCTGGCCCAGAGCATCGTGATGGCTGCATCCCCTGGCACCATGCAGAGCCCGTCATCACAGCACTCTGAAGAGATCACCCGCAAAAGGGAGGTCCGACTGATGAAGAACAGGTAGGAGCTGGTGCCAGTAGCAGGACATGTAAAGAAATAACCATGGTTCATTCGTAATTCTTATGGTTACTAGCGTATGTAACTGTTTGTGGAGAGAAGATAAGCTTGTGTTCATTGCACAACAATTGAAAAGTGCAGTCACTGAGATAGCCATGTAAGGCTAACGGCCTTGCATAAAACAACAAGTTATCGTTTACAGCTGTGCTTTAAATGATTTCCAAATTCATGCGCTGAAATGAAAAGAAACTTTGACCGGCAGTCTGGAAGTTGATGTTCACACTTTTTTGGTTGCCAAAGTGAGAAGTTATAAGTAGTGCAAAGGTCAAAGCGGCAGAATACTGCTTTTATAGATTGTTCATGATTGACAGGGAAATGCTGCAGCACGGTTGTCTGGGAAGAAATGAACATGAATGTTTACTAATGACACCTGAGCCTCACAGCCCTAAAAACATCTGCTCTCTTGGATTGTGCATGGCTTGCATTTTGTCTGGAGTCTAAATTATATTTTCATCAAGCAACTCAACCATATTTTCCCCCTCTTTCCTCTCCAGGGAGGCAGCTCGTGAGTGCCGCAGGAAAAAGAAAGAGTACGTCAAATGTCTGGAAAACCGCGTGGCTGTGTTGGAAAACCAAAACAAGACGCTGATTGAAGAGCTGAAAGCACTAAAGGACATTTACTGCCACAAAACCGAGTAGCAGCGGCTGTTTGTGGTCGCGGGCTGAAGACAGTGCCGTTTACAAACTGCTACAGCAAAACAAAAAAAGAAAAAACTCTGGAACAAAAACTGCTTTGGCCGTCTTTGTTTCTCGGCTCTCTCAGGCCCGGTTTACGCCGAATTCAGAAGCGTCCCGGGGGAATTTGAACAGCTTGAGCTTGCTAGTTTCGCTCTTGTTCTTATCTTGTGCTCTTTGCATGTGAAGACTCAAGTGTCGTGTACACTATGCTTGCTGTTGCTTTTTGTGCACGGGCGAAGCCGGCCAATGAGCGCCAGCTGAAGAAGAGGAACAGGAAGAGGAAATACAGGTGCTTCCTGAAAATGTACCACTCAAGAACAGAGATTACGAAAAAACCTTGGCGGGTCAGCCAGGTCTCGCTACCAGCAAGTTTCTTTGAGGTCAGATGAGGTGCACACAAAGCTACGCAGATCCACCACCAGCTGCACTCAACCGTGTTTACCTGATAATGTCATCTGTGTCATTCACGCTGCCGTTCTTGGTCGTTTCATGCATTCCTTTATGTGAAAACACAATTAAGGAGAAATGTCTTCAAGCTTTTTGTCAGTGAAGGGATTTCCTGGATTTCATCAACGATTTCATCGTTTTCAGTTTGTATAGAAGTTCTTGATTTTTGTCATGAAGGTTTTTCAAGAAACAGGAGTGAACTAGAAGAATTCAAGATGAAAATCCTCCTTATGTTTGGCAGTTCATGCACGGAACTTAAAATATAAGCCAACGGAGAGGGACATTATTCCTAAAGAGTATTTATTTTTCATCACTAAAGTGAGTTGATTGTTGTATTTGAAATGACAGAGCACAACTGCTCTTTAGTCGAAGCACAGAAAGTACCAAAGTGTCAGTGTGGATACGATCAGAATTTATATTCTATAACGTTTATTTGAAAAAATTCACTCCACAAGTTTATATATTCTGCAACACAACCTGCTAACTAGTTGTTAAACATGTTAAAATGTAATTGTTTACTCTGTCCTGAAAACCTTCATTTTGTAAACCAACATCTTAAGATGCTCAAACTATTGTGCTTTACTGTCATGCAAGCGTGAGTTTTGTTTTTCAAATGATGGATATCCATTGTGGTATAAAACTGTATTTGATTATGGCTCGATATTAAAATGCTCTGTTTAAAGGGTGATGCCAATTTCTTTTCTCTTTTATTATTCTTTTTTTTTTTATGTAAAGACATTTTATTTGAATGATAATATATCATCTTGTGTGAATGTTTCCGGTGATTTTCAGAGCTGCTTGCTTTTTCTGTTTCTGTAGTTGTTGAGTTTGTTCCACTGAATATATTTTATTGTTGAGACAATAATAGAAATTAATGTAACAGACCATCTCTCATGGCTGCCAAAGCTCTTTAAATAACAGTTAGGTATTTAAGTACTGTTTAGCTCAGTGACAACATCATGATTCATCCTGTGGCACTCTTGTTGTGTACCAACCCAATGACCCGTCATGGTTTGTATTCACAGAGGAATGCCCATTAAATTCAATTCTACAAAAAGGGCAGACGATAATAAAATTCAGGTTGTCTTTGATATCGACTGAGATGAATCTCTCTCCTTTTTTCTTTTGCTGTTTCAACGGCTGCGTCTTTTACCAGACTTTCAGTGTACTTCCTTGTTTGAATTGTAAAACCAAAACTATTTTTCTTTATCTAATAAAATATTCAAATGTGATATGGACTGTGGCTTATTGCTCACCCTACACTCGTCTTCAGGAGCCGGCTTTTCATGTAGGTGCTGTTACAGGTGCACGCAGCACATTTGCACAGTGTTGCCTCCATTTGGTCGCAAAGTACTGAAATACTGTGACTCAAATAACTTCAAATATATCGATTTCTTTTTCACAACTATTTTATTTTGATAGGATACAATGTTCTTCTATATTGGAGCCTCACTACATGTTTTAGGGTTTGCAGCTCAAATGATAATCACAATACAACACAACTTTGTTGTCCACCTTATTGGAAATGAGTTATTAGTTATTTGACTACACCTTCACAGAGAAACAACATTAACACACATTCATTATTGCAACAGTCTGTACAGGAACGTAGTATGTTGTAGATATTTGACTTCTCGTTTCACTTTGGTGTCACTTTATTCACTCCATCATTCTCTCTTCTTTTGTCAAAGCTTTTGTGAAACAAAATGGTGAATACCCTCAGAAACAAGGCCACAACATACACACAGTATACACACAACTAATGTCAAGCCTAAGTATACAGTGGTGTTGCTGCCGTTCCCACCTAGCTGTATGTCTGTCGTGGACACTTAGCAAACACACCTGAATCCTCTGGAAGCATGTTGAAGTGTATCTTGTAACCTCTTTGCCATGTTGGAGCTCACTGTGGTTTAATTGCACAGGTGATACCTCCTTCACACCCTGCATTGTTAATGTCTAAATGCTGAAGTTATAAAAGTCCCCAAGAGTGAAAAAATAAGTGAGTGAGAGCTGTTAGCTATTTTGGGTACAGTCTCAACTCCCCCTCCCCCAAAGACTGTCCATTTGTGGTGATTTCATACCAGAAATACAGTGATTAAAGGGCCACCTGATCATGTTCCTGGCTTCCACACCAAAGCATCTGACGGTGCCCTCTGGATCTGCATGAAGTGTCAATAGGTCAGAGATGAGGGACAGTTCTATAAGCGACTTTCTTTTTGCTGGTGTTTGTAGCTCAACGTGATCTTCAGAATTGATGTTTGAATTTCCTCTAGTTCCTAAAGGTCACAGATTATGTAATGTCCAAGTAGAAAGTGACACAAACTTTGGGTTTTATTTTGGTACTCTGGCAACAACGGCTAGCTCGACTTTGCTAAGTAATAAATGTCTTCACATCTCACTAAATGGGATAAGAAATGTCATGCTAACAAGGCCGACTGATGTATTCATGTATTCATTATAAGCACCCAAAACATCCGTTCAAATCCTGTTTTCTTCCCCCAAAAGTTTTCTTGATTCAAATGACAAAAACAAAGAAAAAAGCTGGATTGAAAGGAAGTGAAAATAACTAAATTGGAAGGATGTTTTTAAGCCGAATAAGACTTCAGGAGCCAGTAAAATGAAATGACTTTTTAAAAGGGGATGCGCATGAAAATGAATAGTTTCCATAGCAACCTCTGGCGATATAGAATTGACCTCGAAGGACTTGATGGAGATGAAAGTGGAGATAATTCTGTCTGTTTCTTTATTAAAGTGGGATTGGTCTTTTTGCCTGATGTGTTTCTCCCTCTCATAAACACACATAAATAAAAAAAGTCTCTGCGTAAATAAAACGTATCATGCTGTCTCAGACACACACACACACACACACACACACACACACACACAGTGGTGAATAGGTTGTTGAAAGGGAGAAAAAATCCTCGGAGGGAAACCTTGAAACTGTTTATGAACAGAAAACCTTGCCGCCCCCCAACACTGAAGCATCAGTCTTACCTCTTCAACAATCTGCTTCTCTTGAAATGTTACAGAAATTCCTAATTTCAGCTGATATTTGAAATGGTTTGATTAAATATTTTGTGCACTTTTGTGCGACTTGTATGAGGCCAGTATCAGTCAACTGGGATCTTTTCATTTTACTGGGATCACTGACATTCACGTTTATTTTGTTTCAGCTGTTCAAAACTGCACAATTTCATTTTCAAAAGTATTCATCCAACCTCTAAATCCTCTGCATGCACTGTCTTTCCCCTCTGCTTATGCCCCAAAACCAGAACTGAGAAGTTTCAGCGTGGGAGGCTCTTTAACGTTTCATTTTGTTGCCTTTCAAACATCTTCATGGCCTTTGGTCCAGTGTGGCTGGAGTGGAAATTTCCACCTACCGCCTACAAGCAGTGCCGTGAAGCCTTCTACCTTGACAAACAGCGCTTTACTGTGGCGGTCTAGGACGACCTCTGCTGGTCAACACGCACTACTGCAACAGAAAGATCAAATCCCGCAAAGAAACGAAACAACTCGCAGGCTGTAAAATGTAGTTGTTTCCTTTCTGCCTTGGAGAACTTGTACTGAATGTTCAGCTTTAATTAAAAAATGAATAAATAAAAATCTTAATACATTACATCAGGTTTCATTTGTTATGTCAGCGGCCGTTTTCTTCATGCACAGTATATATATATATATATATATATATATATATATAAAACCACCTCGAGCAGAATACTTTCAAAGCAGAAGTTTTGCTAAAAGATGTATTGATGTCTCACTTCAACACGCCAGAAATCACATGACCACCATGAATAAGGCCTCATTATGCTTCAAATGAAGTGCGCCTGGAACCCCATTACCACTGGTGGAAGCGCGGGGGGGGGGGGGGGGGGGGGCTGCATCCAGCTTGACAATCACACTTACTTTTGCTTGGCCCTTATGCTTGGCTCTCAGTAAGAGAGGCTGTCACAGACGTGCCAAAGTCTCCGGCTTCAGGAAGGCAGCGCCATGCAGCCAGGTGGAGGTGTGAATATGAGATGTGCCACAATGCTTCAAAGGAGAGTCAGTCTTTATAATATAACCTTCACTGAACAAAAGATCAAGAATGACACACACGGGCTCATTTACACCGTGTTGTGTCTCTCTTCCATCACGGGTACTGATGCATTCAATAAATCCACAAAAAAAGTGCCTTACCACGGGTTGGCCAGCAGATGTCACTGTTTTAACTGCATGAAACGCTTTGACACTTTCACAAGCTGTTGTTTTGGAGTGCTGCACAGAATTATAACCCCCCCCCCCCCCCCCCCCCAATGGATGGTTCTTTTATGCGGATCTGACCCCCAAAGATTGACCCCTTACCGTTTTATAAAAGTTTTTTTGAGTTTTGCAGCTTTGAGCCACCATAAAACTGTTTAGGTGAGCACGAGCGTGAGCGCAAAGAATCATGGAAATCCAAAATTGTGAAATCAGCAAAGTTAATGAGTCAATGAAAAAACGAGTCACTGCCATTTCTTTATTTCTCTGGTTACAGTCCTCTGCCGACTTCATGCCTTCTTTGACCCCACCCACTGAAAGTTGACCACTTTATTTCACCCCCACAGCATCTCTTCATCTTAACCTTCCTGACAAACCTCCCCAATACATGAAACCCTGAATCTAGTGTAGAGGGTTAACAATACCCTTTAATATCTTTCTATCCCTGTGAGGTCATCTCTCTCTCTCTCACACACACACACTTTTATTTGCACACACACACACATTTATACTCGATTGAAATGGACTCTACACGTTTATTCACTGACCTGACATGGGAAAGGTGGATGGTGACGGAGCGTGAACTCGTGTGGTGGCAGAACAGAAGTGGACCGACAGAATATATTACAACAAAAACAGCCTCATCAGCAATAAATCATTCAATCAGCTGTGACGCGCCTCGTCTGTGTGCTCCGCTCTCTCATTTGTAACCACCCACTTGAACCGGAACCTTTTCTCGGGATTTGCAGCCCTCCCCATCGGTCTATCGCCCTGACAGCCAGCCACAACACGGATCCACACACCGCCGTGCGCCCGTCGCCGCTCACCTCTCCCCCGGAGCAGGATGCGTCCTGTTTTACGATGCCTGGGATAGCGGTGGCAGGTCGGCCCGTTACGTACATCGGCTACTACCGGCAACTATTCATCCCCCGTGGCAGCCTCTCCGTGGACACCGACGACTGACAGGATCCATGGGCGCTGCTGTGCGGATGCACTCTATGCACTCTGGTGATCTGTGGTGACCAGCTCGCCTCGGCGGGGTTGGTGACCCATCGTTTCAAGCTCCAGTTTCTTGTCACTGTTAACAGCCGACCTCTGGGGTCGATAAAGGGGTAAGATGGGGAGCACGACCTCTTGCTGCGTGTCTGCCAGCCCCAAGCTCCGCAGAAATGCCCACTCCAGGCTGGAGTCGTACCACCAGGAGTCGGAGCTGAGCAGGGAGGAGACGGGGTGCAACCTGCAGCACATCAGCGACCGGGAGAACGTCGACGGTAAAAAAACAAACAACGACCTCTGTTTAGGCTTCACCGAGACATGTGACGATAATAAGAAAGCAACCTGCAGTGATAAAGTTATGTAATCCTGCAACTGATTTTGGAATGGCGCGCAGTGCTTATAGAAACAATACCGGAGACTATTATACTTCTTCTAGATGAAAAATCCAACCAAACAACATCCTAAAACTGTAACATAACGGAGCCACAGAGAGATGCTCCTGCTTATAATACAACACTGCATATAATACAACACTGCATATAATACAACACTGCATATAATACAACACGCATATAATACAACACAATTGTGGAAATTGTCTTTAACTCCCCAAAACATGGAAGGAGTACCGAGGTTCATAAAAACCACCATAAAATAATAAAAACAGCTAAAAAGTAAACCTAAACTCAACACTGAATATTGTTAAGTCCCATGGGAATATTAAATATGTATATATAGTCAGCATATTATAGCCTGGTGACACTATATCCAAGGAACAGAAAATATAATTCTAATAGGGCCACGACAGTCTTCAGTATAAGATATTACAGTCGTTTTTTAATCTGATATGATCACTCTTGACCTCTTCTGTGATCTTAATAAAATCGGCACCTTTCTCATATCCTGGAGAAACGGCTGCTGCCTCTTTTCACACTCATCTCCCTGTAATATCGAGTGACTGGCAGAAATACATCATATCAGCCATCAGCACAGCCAGGCACATGGAAGAGTCATGTGTGCAGTTTCACTCCCATGTGTCCTTTGCAGAGATACATGGAGCTGCAGACAACATCCTTTGTGCTGGTCTTTGTTTTCAGCCTGTGCATGAAAGAAACTGCAACTATGGAACGCAGCCCTCTCCATTGACGCATGCTAATATGCATTACAATTGACCCATTCACACTGGAAAGTGTCTACTAAATGGGTTGCCTATTTTCAGCCAGCAGCTAACCATTATATATAAATGGATTTTCTCAGAAACTGTATAAGACCCCCTTTTTCAGAAATTGTACGGACTCTTTCACAGGCCGTCATGACCTGAAATTTTGTTTTGCATGTAAAACACGATCAGAAAGTCTGTCTACATATCAGGCCAATAATTATTGGACACATACTGTATTTTGTAACCATATCAATATAATTGTGTCTTAGATCGTAGGTCCTGAGGGTGTAGGCTGCTAATAACACTAGACGACATCTAGAGTAGCCTCAGATATACGGTTGTTCCTGGCATGGATGCAGTGCAAGTATCCACCTTTTTTTTTTAAGGTCAGCTAATCAGTGGGTTGCCACATCAGGTGACTAGTCTAGTATAAATAAAGCTGCACTGTGGATAGACTTATAAATACCTTTTCTTGGATAAAGAGACATTTAAAACATCTTCAGATCTATTTGTTCTGCTGTAGTTGTCGACTATTCTGCACTATTCCACGTTCAAACTTTTGGTGCAGTTATTTACTCTTTTAAGGGTTCAGTATGCTTGAACTGAACTAGGTCGTGCAACGTGTTGTAAACGTGTTTATACCTGTTCCGAATGTCCAGGGTGGGAAGCCTGCTGTCATAGCCTCCTCCTTGGCTGCATCCCACTAAGCTCCCTTTATCTCCTTGTACAAATGAGAATGGAACCTTTGAACGGTCTTCCCTTGAAGGTATTAATGGCGTTGCTCTCGCTACACACAAGTACAGCGGCCGAAGGAGATGTTTGAAAAATGAATAAAAGAAAACAGTCAGAAATGATCTCAAAACAGAAGGTTTCGTGGGTCTGGATGGCACAAGTGAACATGGGACACTGTCCTGCTGTAGTGAAGTAGGATTTAGTAGGATTCATGGTAGTTGCTGCACTTTGCTGCAGGAAGCCTTCCAGCTTCACTTGCCCAACTGAGTGGATCCCTTTTAATTGCACTGTCAGCATGTTAGAATACCTACTTTTTATTGATCGGTGATGTCATTTCCTGTTGTTAACTTGCGGAGTGTATGCCACTTACATACTGTACGCCATTTGTGATTGCTATTAACTGCAGTGCTTTGCATTACAGTGGGCTTCATAGTGTTATTATGGCTGGCAGGGCAACATAGCATAGCAAAGAGGATCTGTTTTTTTGTTTTCACGTTTTGGATCGTTACTTTAATTCGTGTGGAGCCAGATGCTCCTCTAACAGAGCAGAGAAAGCGACATGAAGAAGATTCAAAGACTGATGATTGACAGTGAAGCAACGCTTCTGGACGGGGATAAAGAAGACTCGTGCTGAGACGCCGTCTGTCTCAGTGGTGCGGTGATTGAAAGCGGAGCGTGTCTAATGTGTTGGCTCTATTATGAGTTTACAGACAGTATGATGGAGATTAGTGGGCTTCATTATGAGCCGCGCCATCAGAAGAAACTCTTCACCCCCCCCCCCCAAAAGAAAAGCCCAGAGAGGCAGCTGTGAGCCTGTGTCAGAGCAGATAGGAGAAGCCACCAGGGACAGATGATTGCCAAGAATGAACGCCTCAGTTTAGAGTGTGACGTGCTGCTTTCAAAGATCTGATCAGCTCCTAACTGAATGGGCTGGCGATTGTGCATTAAAAAGTTAGTGACACTAAAGTTGGGGTGTGTGATGCAGTACAATTAGATTTTGAGTCCATTCGAATTTCGGACGTACCTGCAATGGGTGCTCTGCATTCAACACATTCAGTGGCAGCCAATTTTGTCCACAGAGAGGTCGACCAGTGTGGACCGGTCCCTGCATGGACACACAGGGTTATTTTTCAGTTTTTCTTAGCTATTCTATTTGTCTGGCTGTTGAAGTTGAGTTTTGATTGGCTGTTTGCACAAACAATCATTAAGAAGCACATAAACAAATTTATTTGAGTTGGTCTGGAACCAAGATAGGGTATCCTTTCTGTTAGCAGCAGTGCTAATGCTAGCTACCTAGCCACCATGCCACATACATAAACATTTCTTTAAACACGATGAACTGGCAAACCTAATAAAGTAATTCAATATTGTGCTTTGGAGCCTAACAACCCCCCCCCCCCCCCCAAAATTTGTTACAATTATTTGTCATATTTTGCTTATTATAATAATGATCAAAATGCACATATAATGCCTAAGAACACGAAGAACACTAAGCCACAGTTTGCCTTCAGGAACATAGGTTGTGAGGATGTACAGCACTGAAAGTGCTGCCTCGGGTTTGATCAGAGTCTTACAAGCTGCTTAGTGGGGAATTATTATTTCTTGTTTGGACAAGCTGTCACAAGATTGTTGTTTTCCTTGCCTGGAAATGTCATCAGAAAGGTGCGTTGCAGGTTTTTGGTACTTGATATTTAAGTAATTCGTAATTACAGCAGACATATTAAGAAAATCTTGGCCGCTGGCAGAAGCTGATTCATTGAGATAAACCTTTAATGATCTCAGTGTGTCAATTGTGTGTTGTGTGGTATTGGAATTTTTTTATTTATTGAAACAGTCAGTTGACTAAAACATCACCATGCTGCACCCTGACAGATGTTTTCCAGTCACAGCAGACAGTTGTATCTCTCTCAGTGTGGGCCATTATGTCACTTCGGGGACTTTAATCTTGGAGTCATAAAGGGACCTCCCCAGCACCCTCTGTTTTTAAGAACAGATAATCACTGTCCAACATGACACCATCATTTCACTGACCCGGGGCCTGTTTAGAGCTAAAGCTAGAGTTTCAGAAAAGAGCTTAGTTTGGGAGAATGAAGGTTTTTGCTGTTTTGCATGGCTCTCATATTTTCATTGAAGGTGCAGTTATTTTGGAGAGAGACATAAGATTCTGTTTTACATGCTCTCTCTCTCTCTTTATGTTTTGTTCATATCAGTAATGCCACTAATTATGATCCGTTATCCGGATCTGACTCAGTAATGTCAGTTACACAGCAATAGCCTGACCTGAAGTTTGCTAATATTTAGTGTGAAAGTTCATTCACATCAGCTAACATCAGCTAACATTAGCTCACATTAGCCAACATAAGCTACTAGTCATACCAGACCAAGTACAAAATCCCTGAGAGTTGAGCGAGGGTGGGTTTTATTGTTCAGGCATTTTCTTTTATTTTGTAAGGTGAATATTTCCTATTTCAGAAATATAAGAAACGTATGAGAAATGTGTATTATATCGTGTTACTTGTTGTCTTTACTTTCATTCATATGGTCAAAGAATTACTAATGGCACTGCAATTGCATAAATTAGTCCGTTGTTGTTTTGTTGATTATTATATTCCGACAAACTGGTCCAGGATAGTTGCACATTTCCACGATGTTTTCGTATGGGTGAACACAGACGGTAAAACTGAGATAACGCTGTTGGAAACTCTGCAATGAAAATTTAAATGTTGACAAGCTGACATACACTATACTCTGTGGACACCAACGCAGCCGACTACCCACCCTGGAGGAGGAAGATGGATGGAGAGAGAGAGAGAGAGAGAGAGAGAGACACAAAGCCTTCATATGATCTGCCTTTCTTTGACAAAGCCCGCTGTGTTTCTCTCTTGAGATGACTGTTGTTTCTGTGAGGCATCATGCATCAGCTGATGCTCTTATATTTAGGTGCAGTGTATGGTGAGCCTTGTGTTGTGATTGTTACTTCGTAATGTGCTGGATTGAGAGTTGGTAAATGTCAAACTTAACAAGTTATTTTAGAACTCATACCTGTGCCTTGTTTTGTTCCCTGGCTTGTTGGCTGGTTTTGTTCCCTAAATGGCCCATTTAGTTTATCAGTAAATGTATCATGTAATCTAATGCTTCTACGCTTTCTGAGGGGCATCATTTGATCAGCTACAGGCTGTTGTTACTCACAGTGCTTTAAAATGCTGCAACATTTGTTCTAATATTGTTTTACTCTGATTTCCAAATAATGGATATCTTATTTTTGAACTTAAGCCTTTGTTTATGCCCCTCTTCATTGGGTTGTGAAGTAATAGTGTGATTTCTGCAATCAGAGCTTATCTTTGATCTTTGCATAATAGATCAAGAGTGGCAGGGCTGTGCTGCAAACACTGGAAATGTAAAACCGAGAAGATATCCACCGCTGTGTCTCACTTTTTTGTTTTCTCACCATCTCCATTGGTTGCTTGTAGTCTTTACAATGCCTCAGTTTGAAAATATACTAATCTCAAGACACTGAAATCTCAGATAATTGCAACTTATCTTGCCTTTACATTTAACCGACTATCAAACATTATCAATCATTTCAGATATGTACTATGTCGGCTGTGACTTGTAATGCATGCAGTAATTGTAGTTACCTTTTTTCACTTATTGCTGTTGAAAACCTTGAAATTGCTGCCCCCCACCTGGACCTTAGGTGGGGGGCAGTTATGGAACGACCAACAGAACTTAGTGCAAGCAACACAGAGAATATTCAAATAAACTAGCCAGGGGAGAGAGGAGGACGAAGCAGATTCAAACAACTTATCATGCTTAAAATGTACATAAACACACCTGAGGAAGACATTTTCATTAGGTGTCTCATTCATACGCAGTACGCCACCCCCGCCTCCATTTGTTTTAAAAATCAGTTGGTCCTCAGCTGCTCAGAGCCGGCGCAACAAACATGTTGTGTCCTGCGCGGTTATCCTTTTCATCAAGATCCCAGCGAGAGGACTCAGACTACACAACTGTATGTTACATGCATGACAAAGGACACAGGTGAGCCATCAGCAAACTGAAAATACAGAGGAAATAGGTGAGAAATGTTCAGTATTTTAGTGCTTTTAACAAGACAGATATGCCCTCAAGTATTTTCCAGAGCAACAAAGTGCATAAAGTGATGAAGACAAAGATTTTATGATTGCTTCTCCTGGTTGGGTTTCCTCCTTTCTCCTCTTGAAAAACAAATTTATATTTGTTCCTGAAATAATTGGCCTCAATTTAACTTGAAAAAACAAAAAACAAAAAACGAATCACATTGCTGTTTCCAACAGTGTGGTTTCTTGGCCGTGACAGCAATTTGAAAGTTTGGTCCAAGGGGGAATAAAGTAATATAACACAGTTGTGCTGAAGTAGCACAATACAGCCAATTCTTTCCACTGTAGAAGCCACATCAGGCCCCATTACTATTTTTACAGCAGCAGCAGCAGCCATGTGTTTCACCAGGGGCAGATGACTGGCTCAGCTCACCACGGTGGCAAAGAGGAAACAACTCTATTAAAGGTTAGAGTTGGAAATATAGTGAGAAACACCCCAAATCAACGGCCAGAAACCAGAAAGCAGAGACGTTCTTCTGCCTTTGTTGGCGCTCAATTATTCCTTCCAGGGTCAGGGTATTCACAGGAGAGGGTCCTTGTTTGATTTATTGACTAGTAATGAGAGAGTAATTTACTCCCTGGTCCACACCAAGTCCACCTCATCTCACTAATTATCACTTCAGAGAGGCATGTTGGCTTTGAGCTGTCGAGGCAGAAAATACTTAAAAGACAATCTGATTTACATTAATAAGGACTGGCTCTAGATCAGCTCTGATTGCAAAACCCACACACAGCTGAATATGCATCATCTGACCTGGCCTCATGACCCTCCTCCCTACCAGGGTCAAACGCTGGTTGAACGCCTGGTAGTTCAGGACATGTAATCATAGGACAGAAAATGTACATTTTTGAAAATGTTTGTAATTTTGATGTATTAGGCCGTCACTTAGCAAACGACTTCCTTTATGAATCTCTCAGCAACCCTGCATTTGTTATTAGACACAGTCGATCAGTGTTACACTTATATGATGAAGACTTGCCCAGCAGGGAGATAGTATACTTGTATGTAGCTGTTTGGTTCAAGATTAGAAAGAACTATTTTCTGTAAGTCTTCGGAGATAACCCATACACACACAATCATGGTTCGCAGTTTGATATGCTCACGACATATACAAAATACAAAAATACAAATGTTTTTATTGTGAAAACAGTTCGATAAGTTTCAATATTCCTGCTTTTTAGAAATGTTTATAAGGTTTGAGTGCTAAATTCATATAATCTTTAGATACATTTTTAAATAAAGCAGCTTCTTTATTTTTTATAATCAGCTCCACAATGCATATTGTCACATATATCATTACATATGTGATATGAGACCCCTAATCATTACTGTACATTACTGTGGTTAGTAGAAGTTCCAGTAAAGGTAATGTAATGACAGAACAGTTGTATTATTATACTGCACATGTGGTGGTTAACAGCAGTAGTGGCAGCGGCAGCAGTAGGATTACTTGTAAACAAGTGGTTGTGGAAGCAGCCATAGTATTACTATATAACAGGAGACGCGGTAGTTTTGACAACAGTGTGTGTTTGTGTATGTGATCAATGCTTTCGCAGGGAACTCCCCCCCCCCTCCCAGGAATATGGGCCATGTGCATGTGTGCGCAGGTCAGTTCTGTTTGTTTAAACTGGGTCTGTTACCACACAAGGTCTATGGTCATTGTGTGTGTGTGTGTGTGTGTGTGTTGAAACAGTATAGGGGGGGTTAGGATAACATCCTCCTGTTGTTTGACGGGTGACATGATAATGAAGATGGAGCGCACACTAGCAGTAGGGCTGAACAGATGTTTTTAATCTGACATTATTACTCTCTCGCTGACCTAAATTCATTCAAATTGCAATATTCAATACATAGATGCCAGATTGATGACTGGATTTTTAACTGGCGGTTTTGTCATTAATCAGGATAATGTATCAGAAGTCAACCAACACGAGAAAAGAAATATCACGCACTTGTTGTTTATCATTATCAGCCCAGACCAGTTCTGTTACACATGAAAATCACACACTCATGTGGATCACGTTTCAAAGTGATCCAAACGTCTCTCTACGGTGAAACCAGCTAAGATTAATAAGCATGACTGAGCAGTGAACATGTTCATTGACTGCATGGGAGGGAATCAGGGTTCCCTGCTACCACAGAGTCCAACAACAACACCGGGATCACGTTCATACCGGAGCACGTTGTAGACGTAACTCCGACTGTTTTCAGAGGCAGAGCTGCTCTTGAGACGGAAATAATCCCAGTAGGTGAAGCCTAATAATTACAGTACAAAACGTGTTTTAATTAAAGAATCAATTGCGGCAACTGTTTTGATTAATTTGTGACTATAATAGCTATCATACCCAGATAATTAGGCTAGGAAGGAAACCAATAGTAAGACAAAAAGCGCTTATCAAGATGTTATGGCTGTGTTATACCGGCTAGACTGCACGTGTAGCTGAGGTACCAACCACAATGAACTAAAAGAGGCAGATTCAGTCGAAAAATCAAAAGCATTGTTGAAGGTTTAAGATGACAGATTCAGTCTTGTAGGGACATTTCTTTGGGCCTGGAGGCTTCTGTTCCATCTGAGCCAGGGAACGACGTTTGATGGTCAGACCTAAAGAATTGGGGAAAATAGATAGGACTGATGTATCATCAGAACAAAACAGATTGTGGTAACCGATAGCAGCGAAGTGTTGCTGAGACTGACACATTTAAGGACAGAGACGCTGACGCAGCAAGATGCTCGAAAGAAGAGGACACAGAGTCCAAACCACATACAAAACTGCAACGTCCAACACCTCCATCCATCAGCAGCCCTGCGTGCTGCCTGCCGTAGTGCGCTTGAGCAAAACATGGAAACAAATGTACAGCGGCGGGAAAAAAAACAGCTCAGATCCTTTTGAACATCATTCGATTTATGTACAAGGAACATTGTGACAAATTAAAAAAGGCTCACAGGACATTTAAAAAAAGAAACAAATAAATACCATAGTAGAAACACTATAGTACAATTATGGATATGGCCGTTAAGAGCAGGACGTGCCTGTTGTTAATTCATTATGTACGAGCAGTGAGGCAGACAGGTTGGCTTGCCAGCTGATAGGTTAGCCGAGCTTCTCCCGTTTCACCGTGCAGATGCTGACCGCAAGTCTTCGTTAAAGTTTACTTGAGGTGGTGAATATCACATATCAGCACTCGACACCAGCTGCTGTGCACTCTGGGATTTCCAGTGTGTGGGCCCAGTAGGTCGGGTCCTATCAGATTTATTCAGAAATGCTTTTATCAAAAATGATAGATGATTGAAAACTCTTGACAAGAAGTGCTTTATTTTTTTGTATTATCTACTACTTACCAAATACAATCTTCAAATTCTCCGTGTTTACATTCTCAACCCCAAAGGGCCGGTGATCTCACACACACTGAACACCAGCTCATTTTCTGTTTAAGCTCTAATAAGTGAACGTGTTGAAATCGGCCGGACGCAGCGATACTCCTGATTACTGTTGCATAAGGTGCTAAACCTCCCCGAGTCTAATCCAAGCTCAGTCCATTCAGCCTGGTGGGCTGCTGAGGCCTTGAGGCAGAACTAATCAGATGTGTTTCTGAAAATAGCAAAAGGGGCAACTGTGTTCAGGTTCTGGCCAACCATCCAGAGGAGGGTTAGCTGCAAGGGGACTACGTGGCATGTGGGTTAAAATGAGTTTAGCAAGTACACAAAGTATTTTTATGTGGAGTAAAATGCACAGATGTTATATAGCTGTACTGTATGTCTCTATATCTCTGATAATTCCGATCCACATACAAGCATGCACATTTACACATGTAGAAATATATTAATGGGAGTTATTATTCTAGTCGTTCTTAACAAGTGTTGACAATTTTCACATATTTTCAGATGATGTACTGATGTACACACTCACACCCATTACGTCCATCATTCCCACAGCCGCCTGTGCAAGTATTCATCCATCACTCTATCCACTCTGCCTTGTATTACATTAATATTTCCATTAATAACACGTGTGTTTTGTCTTTAAAAAAGATAAAAGACTAATCATGACTAAAATGAGTGTTTTGAGGTCTAAAAGTCACGGAACATGTTGTTGTTATGCAAAGCCATGGGAGGATTCAGCTGAGCAGAGCCTGTTTGAAAGACAGTAAATGTCTGTGGATAGGATTGTTAGCACACTCCTGTTAGCGAACAGCAGTGATGCTCTTATTTTAATTCCCCAGCAGTCAGTCGTCCCGCAGCAGCTGCTGTCGTCAGACAGATGATCGGCCGCGCTGCTCTCTCCTTAATCTGGGTCTGTTACAGTCACATCGTAGGAGTGCGTTTGGCAGTGCACACTGCATGCCGGGAATTTTTAAATGCTGATTTCACCAAATGCAACTGCTTTCAAAGTATCTTACTTGACGGAGAACATGATTTAATTTGAGTGCAAAACACTGAGGTTGTTCTCCTGTCGTGTGTAATTATGCTGCTTTTCCAACAAGATGTCAGTGGAAAAAGTGTGTTTGCACAGTCGCATTTTTGAACACTAGCATGTTTTGTTTTATTAGGAGGGCTGGCTGTGAAGAAGTCCACTAATGAGGAGAGAAAGTCGTCTTTTCAATTTATATTAACCAACACTGTCTGTCTGTCGTATCAAAGTAGCTTCTGTTATCTGCCAGGATATGGCAACAAAGCATTTTGGCATGTATGATGATGAGGGCACATAGTTTGAATGCCTCCCTGTTTGATTAGATGTACACACACACACACACACACACACACGCAGATGCATCAGTGGCTCGTGCCCTCAGGCCATGATGCAGTGCAGATTAGCTCTGGATGGGAACATGAATCATGCCTGAATGTGTTTGTGAGTGCAGAGGAACAATAAATAAGCATCCAGCATTACAAAGGGAAACACATGGAACAATAGTCGACAGTGAAAGGTTTTTCAAGTTTAAACACAAAGTAATCACCATTTATCAATCATTATTGTTATCAGCTTTCTTATTGTATTTAATGTCATGTATAAGAGAAAACTAAGAGTCTGCAGCCACGCTAGCAGCTCTGCGCCGTTGTGCTTAGGCACAGCCATGCTTGGAGCTAAATGCTAACGTGCTAGCAGTGATAATGCTAGCATGCTGATGTTTAGTAAAAATGACATCATCCTCTAATAGAGAAAACAATGTATGCTGCTGTAATTGCATTGAAGGCATATTAAAGATGGCTGCAGCAGTGTGTCTGGTCATCGTGGCCACTTCACAAAGTGAAACATTTGCTTTCTGTTTTGACAGAGTTGAATATGGAGTACAATCCATCGGACCATCCGCGGGCCAGCACCATATTCCTCAGCAAATCTCAGAACGATGGTGAGTTGCTCTGTTTCATAGGATTTCACTGATGTATCAGTTTTTAAAATGGTCTTTTAATGCAAATTAGACTTGAACTCATCAGCGTCACCGTGTTAGTCTGTCTGAGTAAGGCACATTTGCCTTAGTTTGACCTGCATGTGTCACACAGAACACACTTAACATGATCATGAAATACAATCTCTGGGGGGAAAAAAAGTCTGGTGTGTTCAATGGAGAAACACAGTATGTAGGAGCTCTGATCTCAGAGCAGTTTCTTTGTGGCTAGCTGATGTCTGCTAATTTATGCCGTTGCCCAGAGGCATCTGAGAGCTTCAGCATCCTGTGGGGGGGTTCGGTCACACTGTGACAGAGGAAATATTAACTTGTTTCTTAGAGCCATAAACACCACAGCATGAGATCATCGTTTTTTCTTAGAGGCCTGGGGAAGAAACAGCAGGACAATACAGGCTTTGTGATGTCGAAGTAGATGAAAACTGCATCTGGTAAATGCTTTTCCCTGTTAAATTTAATCCTTAGCATCATACAGATATTAGATGCTGCACTGCATCATATTTGAATCAATATTGAATCTTTTTCTGCGCAGGCTTGTGGACTTCTTCATCCAGAGAATTTGTGTGTATGTGACAAATATTCGGCCAGCTGCAAACAAACAAAGGAGGAATCAAATGATGTTTGACATGCGAGGGACAAATGAACGAGCATTACATTTTCTATCCGATGAAAAGCAAATATTATCATTGCCTGTCGTTTGCAATATTTAGTCTTGTCTTGATGTTGTTGTCTCTCAGATGCTGGTGATCCACCCTCCCTCTTTTGTGGGTTTAAAGGGTAAAGCTGACGTTATTCTAGCCTTTTTATTTTTATCAACAAATCCCCTGAAGAGACCAATCCAGCAGTAAATTAATCCTGTTGTCTGTGTAGTCACAGCCTGACATGTCTTTATGCCATTGAGCCCCATTGTGGTTCAAAAACACACACATTTTCCCATCATATTAAAGCACTTTGGAAGCATAAAAAAGGATGATAAATGTGGGTAAACTGGTCTTTTCATGGTTTTTGTTATCATATATCACCTTTTTTGGCTCGCAACCTTTTTTAGCCAAGCAACTTCTCGCAGCCCCTCATCACAGGTTGCATGTATCAATGAGCTGCGAGCAGTTCGACCAAAGACGCTTTCTTCTCAGATTGTTTTATTTTAGGTCAGTCCTAAAGAGGCGAAGCTCTCCGGTATGTTACAAGGGCAAAAGCAAATGTGAGAGAAATTAGAGAAATAAACATAATTTTGTGTAGCAGAGATGTTTTTGTCGTTTTCTTTCCTCTCTTGGTGTCTCTTGACCCCTCAGATTTAGATTGTGAACCCTTGGGGGGGGGGCTGACCTCCAGGTTGAGATGCTGCTTTACATTGTGGTGGTGACAATGCTAATGCTTCCTGTATGACTTTAACAAAGGTTGATAGCTACTGCTGAATTACGGCACATTTGAAAAGGATTCTGCTTTTGCCACTTGTGACTGCTGCAAATGGAATAAGGTTTTTGGTTCCTTTTTCTTTTCAGAGATGCCCTTCAGGAATGGTGAGTAATCCTGAGTGGGACTTTGTCTTCCTCTAGTGGTGAAACAGCACCTTTTCTTCCGTTTATTGACACTAATCGTTCTGCTTTCTAACTTGTTATCTAACTGTAACTCAACACCTACAAACAGCTTCTCTGTTCTGTGTTAAAATAGTGAAGTGTGTTCACGCTTTGCTGTGTTTGGCTTCTTGTGATAACAGTGTGTGTTGCTGGGTGGTGACTTCTGGGTTTTGTCTTTTTGCTGCTGTCAGTGCACAAGAAATGAAATGCACTGACGAGCCTGTCTTTCTTTCTGTAGTGCGAGAAAAACGAAAAAGCCTCTTCATCAGTAATGTAAGTGTGCAACTGTTCTTATTTCTCTCCACAAAATCTAAACTATGTTATTTCACGATCGCGTTACTTCTTATTTAATCATATAAAATGTACTTTCAGTCAAACTCAGCTGGCCTTCGTGTTATGTTGATTGAACTAAATGTCGTATACAAAGGAAGCTGAAAATGTAAACCTTCACATTCATAGGTCGCATGTCTGTGATTCTCATTCCCCCTGTGCATGACACCCTGGCATGCTTTATGTGGGTCAGACAAAAACATGTTCACTCTAATAACAGTCACTGTGTGTGTGTGTGTGTGTGTGTGTGTAGCATGGTACGTCGAGGCGGAAATTCAGCTCCTGCTCCACCATCTTCCTGGACGACAACACAGTCAGCCAGCCCAACCTCAAATACACCATCAAATGGTAAACACATGATAATCTATCACATAGGAAGACATGTTATATATTATCTGCAGATCTGTTATATTTAACATTTAAACATATTAACACGTGTGTTATTTTTTCCCTTCACAGTGTGGCACTGGCGATTTACTACCATATAAAAAACAGGTGTGGATTCTCAGTCATTTTCAGTATGGACAGTGCAGACAGTATTCTCTGTAAATCTGTAAAATGCAGACGCTGATGTAGTCAGGGTTTTGTTTTTTTTAAACTTTACTGACTGCACTGTGGAACTTGGATTGTTTGCACAGACCAATAGATGTGGACTATAGTGTAAAATAGCAATACATGTTGTGAAAATGTAAATGGGTGAGTTCAATATGGCGTCTGGACATCTATAGTTTTAATTGTGTATTTGTTGAAGATAATAAAAAGAAATTACTCTCATCTCAACAAACCAAAACACAAGATTGAATATAGATAATATAATATAGATAAATGTTTTGTCATTTTAAAAAGTAAAATGTATTGTTTTAAGAAATCAATATAAAACAACAGCTGTAAGAAACACATCTCAGCTGTGTTCATCATTAGCTATTTATACAAGCGTTTCAGCCTAAAAGAATATCTTTCACATCCTTTTAATAACTTTACCCTTGTTCTACCACAGTGACCCTATTTAACATCTAGAAGACTTATTTCGTTGCTCAGATTTTAATCATTTAATGAAATCAACCATGTAACAGTTTTTTCTCTTCTGTCAGGGACACTGATGGAGGAATGCTGCTCGATATATTTGATGAGAAGCTTCATCCTCTTTCAGTAAGATGTCATCAGTTTGTTTTTTCACATTTTGCACAAATATCTTTATTTTGTTAAATTTGCTCCATTTAACTTGTTAGTATTGTTTCAGACTTTCTTGTGTCAGTGTCCTCGTCGTTCTTTTATATCTCCTCATTTCCGTCCTGTTTCCGTCCTTCTTTCTTCACACCCGAATCACCCCTTCCTCTCTTTTTCCTCTTTCTTCCATCCCTTCCTCCCTGCCCTCCCCTCTCCTCCCTTCTTCCAGAAATCAGAGGTGCCGCTGGATTATGACCAACACGACCCAGAGCAGAAGCAGATCTACCGGTTTGTCAGGACGTTGTTCAGTGCCGCTCAGCTTACGTCTGAGTGTGCGATTGTCACACTGGTAAGACTTTTTCACCTCCTCCGTCCTCCTAATATTTCTGTGGGCTGCAACATAAAACACTCATACCCAAATGTACATCTTGGTTTGGTTGGTAAGTTTCTTCAGAAGGCTTTCCCATGAAGGGAATGTGCGACCTGCCTTGAATTGTGCCCACACAGTGTCTGTTTAGGGCCCCAGGGGAAATTGCACCCTGATGTGTTGAGACAAGCCAAGGATCTGTGTAAATTGGTGATGAGACGGTGCATCTAAAATACCACGTCGTCTGTGTGCATCAGTGGGTCTCGGAGACCAGTGATGAATGTAGGATGTCATACAGGGAAGAATGAATGCATACCTCCTGACCCCATTGAGCCGAGCATGAAAATAATTTAGTTAGATTAGATTGTCCACCATTTTGAGAAGGTATTAGGTCAAGATGGTACAGATGCCAGACTTGTGTAACTATTGTGTTTTTCATAGCTTTTGAAATTTAAATCGTTGCCTGTTGCCTTACTTTCATGCCCAGTTTTCAGTGATGTCTCCTTTCCCTGTGTTGTTGTGCAGGTCTACCTGGAGAGGCTCCTGACCTATGCAGAGATTGACATCGGTCCGGGTAACTGGAAGAGGATCGTTCTGGGTGCTATCCTGCTGGCCTCCAAGGTCTGGGACGACCAGGCGGTCTGGAATGTCGACTACTGCCAGATCCTCAAGGATATCACAGTGGAGGACATGTGAGTTTATTTCACGTTAAGGAAAGGCATTGGTTTTATGTTTAGGAATTAAGGTTCATAGTAGGATTAGGTTTGGGATTAGCTCAGAACAGAGGGACAAGGAAGATTTGGCCTTACATGCAAACTTTCGTCATCATAGGGACAGAAGACTACAAACACTGGACTTTGATCAGCGAGTCACTGGTATTACACACATTAAAATAATGTGTGAAGGAAATGAAAATCACTCTGCCTCCCTATTCTTGACCCTTGAGTGGTCAACAGCTGACTGGTTACCAGGGCTGATCATGAACACACATTGTCAGGGGGACAAAGGCTGGATGAAGGGCGTGTAAGGTGACAGATGTTAATTACAGAAAGCAAGCAGTGAAGTCAGGTGATGCAGACAATCTTTCATGAATAAACCTCTCTAACAGGAATGAGTTGGAGCGCCAGTTTCTGGAGCTGCTGCAGTTTAACATCAACGTGCCGTCCAGTGTCTACGCCAAGTATTACTTTGACCTGCGATCGCTTTCAGAGTCCAACAATCTCAGCTTCCCCCTGGAGCCGCTCAGCAGAGAAAAGGCCCAAAAACTAGAGGTGAGACTCTTCAGCTGTCCATTCGCACTCTTTTCTCTCTTTATGTTGCTTTGCTGTCCTTTCTATTTTTCTCAATTTTCTTTATTATATCATTTGCCGATAAAATGTGTTCGCTGTGTAGAATTTTAAGATGTCTTACTTCTTATTATATTTACATAAGAATTCCACAGACAGCGACTTTACTAATCGAACCCAAGATTCATCGCAAGCATGTTTTATGCGAATAGACTGTGAAAGGAAATTTGCACATTAAAGAGTGTGACTTTCTTCAATCATTGCACATCACAGAAAAATACTGTGGATACTGAAAGTAGAATTGTGGTTCCTTCACAAAAACCTTTTCCCTGTCCTCTCTTCAGGCTATTTCCAGGCTGTGTGATGACAAGTACAAGGACGTACGGAGAGCTGCAAGGAAGCGCTCGGCCAGCATGGACAATCTATGCGGGATCAGATGGGTTCCTGCGATCCTCTCCTAACCAGTATTTCTCTGCCACGTACTGAACACCGGCCTCAGGCTGCAGACACTGGCTGGATGAGAAAACTCTAGAAACACACATTAGTGGAAACAGACCAACATGGTTCTGTTCTTCAGTTCGGATACCCAGATCATACCAAGACCTGGAATTTGATGGAACAGTGATTTACACCTGGAATCAACCTCTGGACCTTGTACCTTCAAACTGGAGGCAAGACAGTGAAACCACCATCTGTAGTTTCTGAACGCCAGGGAGGTTTCTAACTTAGCCTGTTGCCTTTACAGTCTCTTAACTCTTCTGTTCATGAAAGAGAGAAGGGAGGGCCAGGTTTTTATATCCTCTGTGGAGAAAAACCTAGCTTTGGACCAACCAAGAAAGTCCTGGACAAGCTAGCCGTGAAAACTTCCTTGGACACTGCATTGTGAAGCTGTCTTCATGTATTGGCTTTCTGTTCAGTTTACTGGTTTTGTCCAGACTAAATCTGTGTCTGGCCTAATTTAAAAGATTTGACATAACCTGCCTTTGAGACGGCTCTGCAACTTCACAATGAAATATATTATTTATTTAACTTGATTATGTGAACTTATGTGAATAGTTGCAGCTGCCTGAACCCATACTACCTGCAGTAGTGTAGCACTGGACTTTCTACTGGTTATTTATTTCCTTTGACAGGTCTTAGGATAATTAAAGTATTAGCAAGTTTTCTCCTTTGGAAATCTTTATATTCAAGGTTTACAGTATTTCTAGCGTACCTCTCAATACTCAGGTAGTCTTCTAATCTTTTGATTTATTGTGATGCTCCTCATTTGATTATTCGATTGATTATGACAAGTGACAAACAGATTGCAGATACAAAATAGTGACGACATTCCCACAGATATCACTGATACATTCCACTTTTGGGACATAATTATGGACATAATTAAACAAATACTACCACATTTCTTTAGACTGTGTAACGTGAAATACAGATCAGAGCATTTCTAGAGGATCTGTTTCAGTTTTTCATCAGATTTTGGTTACATCTAAAAATTGACTTGATATTTTATCGTTTATTAAAAGTGATATTTCCACAAGTCAGTTCAAATTTTGAAAGCCCCGTTGAAGCCTTGAGGGGAGTATGCAGACCTCTCTGCTGACATCTAGTGGATAGTCGAGCATTGCAGGTTGTGACAACATAAAGGGTCAGTATATTTAGCTCCAGATCATACTGTTACTGTAAAACTCAAAGCAACAGAATCAGCCAACGATTGGGTGTACGGCTCTGACATGCACAGTCTGCAGTGGCTGCTGGTCAGTAGAGGGTGTGAGGAGGCCACACAGCACTGCTTCCTTTTTCTTTATTCAGTATTATAGAGCTAGATAACAATCCATCACAGCTACAGTGTATCTGTAAAATCATAAATAAAAGATATCCAGTCTCACAAGTCTCATGCTCAATCGCCGTTCTATCCCAGTGTCTTTAATTCCTAGCTGACCCCTTCACAGATCTGTCATAACTGATGGAGATTGCAGGAATACAGTATGCATGTTGTCCTCTCTGGGTTAAGGTGTTTCAATGGCTTTCCCACGTTTAACTTTCCGTTCCCGTTTCTCCAAACTCCAGAGAAAAGGGAACAGAAAGTTAACTTTTCGACAGCAGTCTGGACCAAAGAAAACTGCACAAATGTGGATGTGATCGTAATATAAAGCCTCATAAGACCACAAATCCTACAATCATTTTCTCTCTTGGTTCGAGCAGAAACAGTCCTTCAACGACGGTATATCTTCCACTGATCTGCTATCTCTAACACCGTTATGTCCTGTTGATCTGTCCTTAAGAAAAAGTGTCCATGGAAGAAAAATCACCAGCCATGGTGTATGCCCCGAAATTCAGAATGGTCCAGATTACTAAAATGATAGAAACAAGCCAAAGGTATCCTTTCATTGCCTGTAAAGCCAGAATAATTATTCTGAACACACAAAAATTGGACAAAGAAAATCACTTCAGCACACGTGTATACTTTTCAATACGATGCTAATGTCATGAAGATAAACCCTGACTGCTGAGCCAAGTCTTCTGAAGTGTTGAAACTGCTGACAAACTTTATTATTTTCATTATTATCACTGTACATTTGATTTCAATCTAACTGCTACTGGCAAATAACTGATCAGGTTTTCACGTTTTCTTCTCCCTCATTTGTCTGAAAACTAAACCACTAAAATATAATTATTTTGCAAATTAACTTTGTTCAATGTATAAAGAGTTACAAAACCGAGACAGGTTCATTGTGAATTATATAAAGATGTGTTGATTTGTGTTTTTGATAAAATAAAATGCTCTTGTCCAATAATTGTGTGTTTTTTAACAAGTGATTTGCAGATTTTATACATTGTTGACAATGACAAGAGGAGTTTCACAGCACTGGCATTAAAATTCAGCTGCCATTGAGCGTAAGTGTCTACTGCCTTAATGTGAATCAGAGATTGACTCAATGCCATTTAGCTGTCTGACTTAAGTTTATGATTGTCTATTACAAGCTGGCCTACGTACGATTGTCAGCTTCCAGTAAGGTTGACGGGTACCTCGACATCCCAACAATGCTTTGATGGCAGCCTGGTAAGAATAGCTCTCTCCACAGGTCCTGGCCTCTGCAGACAAGAGTGAGAAGCAGTAAGAAAACATCAGAGGTGACTGTGTTTAGTGGCGAGCTGTGAGGGTGAAGAGGACAGAAACTCAGGAACTGCTCCTTAATTTGGATTTGTCCGTTTTGAAGAAGCTTTTCTTGAGAGGTTTGGGTTTTTGTTTTTTTTTCCTCATCAGGGTTAGCGCTGAACAATGAGGATGATGGGAGCAACAGATCTACTCTTCATCACCATCAGTCACAATGTCTCCTTTATGGGTAAGTTTTTATTTTGTTGTTAAAAATATTAGAAAGGAAGCAGTGTTAGTATGTCAACGTTTATTTTCTATATGGTGGCAATTACACATCTGTTAACCCAAATAAATACTGTCAACTTAAACAAATATAAAAAAGCTCTTAATCCCAGTTAGGAGGCATTGAAGAATGCATTAAGATCAATGTATTTTGAGTGACTGGTAGGATTTTTATGCTTGGTCATTGTTTTCTTCCTTAGTTATAGTACATAGTAATATTGTCTCTCTCTGTCTCCAATTTTGTGTTTCTGCCTTTGTAATTTTGATCTTGATGTTTTATATAATATATTTTATTTTCATGTTTCATGGTAAACCATCTTACTTCAAGTGTTTCTTGTTTGATTTTCTGCTGTTTCATCGTCATCATTGTGTCATGTTTGCATGAATTTGATTACTTTATTTAATTCGTATCTTGTAGCCTATAATTGGCTGCTGATCATTTAAGTCTCATTGAAAGATTCATCTGTTTTTCATTACAGGCAAAACCTGGTGGATGTTGATGCTGGTTTTGCGCCTGCTGGTCCTCCTGCTGGCTGGCTTCACCCTCTTTGGTGACGAGCAGGAAAGATTTATCTGCAACACCATTCAGCCGGGCTGCTCTAACGTGTGTTTTGACGTATTTTCCCCTGTATCCGTCTTCCGTCTCTGGCTCTTCCACCTTATTCTTCTTTGTCTTCCCCATGTGCTGTTTGCAACCTATGTCATGCATAAAGTTTTGTCATATCCCTTTTCTGGAGGTTTATATGGGGACAGGAGTCGAGGAGGCTCACCTTTCACCCTTGAGAACTTGAGCTACTCACGAGAACTGTCCTTGCATAAACCTCCACTTCACGACCTCCCACGTGAATGGCAAGCGCCACGCTTCTACTGCGCTTACTTCCTGGTTGTAATTCTACGGATCCTTCTAGAAGTGGTTTTTGGTGCAGGCCAGTTTTTTCTCTTTGGTTTGTCCATTCCTAAGAGCTTCCTCTGCTACGAGGCTCCCTGCACATCTGGCGTCGAATGCTACATCTCCAGACCAACTGAGAAGAGCTTAATGCTCAACTTCATGCTGGGTGTTGCCTCCTTGTCCATTCTGATAAGTTTGGTTGACCTGGTGAGCTCCGTGAAGGCAATGGTGAGATGGAGGAGGAAAAGGGAGATGTTTATGGAGGAGATGAGTAAAGGAGAGCAAAGCAGTGTGTTTACAACGACAACTATGACTGAAGACAGCGATGTTCTTTTACCCAGAAGAATCAGCCTGAGTGGAAGCTCAAAGAATGGTCTCAAAGATGAAAAACATGCTGTTGTGTCAAATGGTGAACCTCTTCACACAAAGGTGAACGGAGGAAGTGCGATTAAAACTGGCGAATCCACTAATGACAAGAGGCTAGAAAGCAAAGATGCTAAGGCGGAGATGCCTCAGTCGCCCGCTTCCATGTGCACTCCAATACCAACTCACTTTGTCCTTCACAGCCACCTCAGACCTCCTCTGTCCCCCCGCCCTGACAGGGGACCACCACCAATGACTAGGTTGCCAACACCCATGGGTGCCAAAAACTCAGGCCAACAGTCTGATTGCAGTGAATCTCAAGACAAGAGGGCATGGGTGTAATTGACTGGGGGGCCATTTATTACTTTGTCATTGGACAAACGACCTTTAAAGGGCCCATAAATTTGAACTATCATTTTAAGCTTGAATTCATAGAAAGACTTGTTGGACTATGATGTAAGATTTGTTATAAATAGTAAAGCAGCACTAATATATATTTTTTATTAACAATGACAATCAGATGACTATGTATGACGTGGAAAGGGCGCTAATAGTGACAGACCCTCGGAGACATATCCTCATTGTTTGAGTTGAACAAAACTCTCATAAATCCAGCTGTTTTCATAAAAGTGAGCTCTCATAAGCCGACTGTACCCACTGGCTGCTATCAGAGAGACAGACCTTTATCTCAGGAGTTGGTGGAGACCAGAACAGACCTTAAAGGAGGCGGGGCTTCCATTCATCTGGTGACAAGAAAAATGACAGATCAGTGATAATGTTGCACCATGTCTGCTTGATAGGCTATTTGCCACAGCAACTTTATAAGATGATTGTAAGTCAAATAATGTGTTTTCAGCTTTTCCACCAAATCAATTAGTGTTGCTCTGAAAAATCTTTACACACATTCAGCAAAGGGTCAGCCACCTTGTCTCAATCTTTGAATTGTGTTGTAGTTTTTCTTGATGCATGCATACTTTAATTCTATTTTTTTGTAATAATAAAATGACTGAACTGGTCAGGTGTTGTGTAAAATGCAATTAATTCACATTGTTTTAATTTTGTACCGTCTAAGGTGTTTGTTTGTTTAACACCCTGCACTGTTTCTGTTTGAGAAAACGAGGCACACAGGCCGACCTTGACGTAGTAGAAGCAGTAGTTACAGTGCTCAGCTGTTGTGTGGATGACTGAGTGCTGGCAGCCACAACGGACACACTGACCTGACCTTTGACCTCTCACATGACCGCTGGACAACCCAGCCATGACCTGACTAAAGCCAGCCCTGCTCAGATGACATAAGACCTTCAACCTTCTCGCCACCATCATTCAACATTAACTCAGAATGCAAGCGAAGTCCCTGCAATCTGACCTATGTGATACAGAAAGTGATTTATGATCACAGTCACTTTTGAATTACAGTTGATAAAATCTTCTATTCAGCATATTTTCTGATGTCCAAAAAGCGCCTCGGGTGCAAAGGTTCAGGAACATGAAAAGGAGCCTTACAATAACGGAAAGAACTTAAAATTTGTATGATCAGAAAAGGTTCATTTCACTCAGGAGAACACAACAGAACTGACGATGGCCACTTTGCACATCGATGTGTGTGCTTTTATTGTTTTATTCTTTGTTTCTGCATCTAAAACATCATCCTGGGACCAAAAGTCTCTCTGCTGGAGTAATTGTTAGTACCTGACACTCCCCCTACACAACCCCTTAGACACAGACATCCAGTGTAGCCATGACCCTAACACATGCCTCGTACCCTTCTCATTCTTCATCTGCTGTGGTATTTAGGGCAGCTAAGACGTGCAGAAACGTTAGCAGGGTGGCCAGTGATCGGTCGGGTGCTCAGAGAAAGGATTGTACTGTCACTGGTGGGGGTCAAGGGGTCAGACAAGCAAACCTGGTGACCCTACACATGCCTCGACCCATATCCACACAAAACAGTGTCCCTAAAGTGACAGTACGCGTCTGTTGTTGCTGAGCTTCCCACAACTCCTCGACCTAACACACACAAAACACACACAGAAACAACTTTGTTAGCTATGTGTCCTTGGCAAAATCCCAGCCACCATGTCTGTCTTAACACATGGTGGAGTCATGACATCACCCATGTTAAAGGGACGGCTTTGTTATGCAATCTATAATAAGATCATATGGAACATCCTTTTTATATGTAGGACATTTAATTAGCATGTTTCACAGGTTTGAAAAACATTTCTAAAACCAAATGAAAAGACACTACATGGCCAAAATGATGCAGACATCGGAGTATTACACCCTTATGTGACAGATGAGCATCTCATCTCAAAACCATTGGCATGAATCTGCTGCTATAACAGCATTCACTCTCCTGGGGAGCCTTTCCACAGGATCTAGTAACCTGGCTGCATTCATTTGCTCCCATTTAGCCACAAAAGCATTACGGAGGTCAACCACTGATGCTGGGCGAAAGGACCCGGCTCGCTGTTGCGTTCCAGGTCTTCCACAAACTGTTGCAACAAGGCTGGAAACACATTATTGTCTAAAATATATGCTGTATGCTTTAAGATTTCTCTTAATTATAATTAAGAACCGAAACCATAAAAACTGCCCTGCACCCAAAGTACACAGAAATCCTATTTTATTTTTGGCCATAGTGTACAATTATATATATCAGAATCAGAATCAGAATCAGAAACTGTTTATTGCCAAGTAACATACATTACAAGGAATTTGCTGTGGTCTGAAGGTGCTATTGTTTTGATAACAAATAAGTAGAATATAAAAGCTAAAATACGAATAAGAATAATGTCTGCATTTATCATATAACCCGAGGATTGTGTTGTTTTTACTGCCATCTAGTGGTCAGAGATAAGTATTGCAGTAGACAAAGAACATAATGGACAGTATTGACCCAAGTCATATTAAGTGCAGTGTGAGAATTTCAACAATTTTTATCCATACCACATCAATTATTCTGGTGGAATGGGTTAATCGTTTGATAGTTGTTGTTTTTTTAATTAGTGAAAAATAAGAATTGATAATAATAATGGAAAGTTACCTTAAATCCTTGGCTGAAAAATAAAAACATTTCTGGGGACAAAAGCCTCTTCTTGAAAGATGTCAAAAGTTACAATTTGAGTTTTTTTTTCATTTTTCCAAATTAAAAAATATAACATATAATATTTCATATACTTGTTTGAGAATAAACCTTGTTGTTTATATGATTCAGGTTTTCAAAATAGACTTGGATTAAGCAACTCATCATCCATTGTTTTTCTAAAACTGAAGGGATCCAGTTTGTAAAAGGGTTTTGAATATTTCAACAATGCGTCAGAGTTTTCTACAAAACATTTCTTTAACTGGTAGATATCTCATTCAGACATCAACACAGAGCATTAGGAGTTGGTGCCTTCGCTCTCATCGATCTCCTCAACTGAAGTGCGATGGCACACTCTGATCTCGTGGGTGACAGACGGAGGAGATTGAGAAGTAGGAGGGAAAACTCAACATTGACCACAACAGCACATCAGAGAAGAAGTCAGAGGTATCAAAAGTATTGATTACCCAGCATCCTCCTCACCTCTGTGGCTGTAGTTTAGATGAATGGGGGGGGGGGGGGTGTTCGTCCCTGATGGCTACGGCTCGGAAAACAAAATCCATTCTGTCTTCCTTTGATGTCGATGATGGAGGGATTGTAGGGGGGAAAGAGAGAACGAGTGATCCGAGAGTGTTGGTTTTGTGTAAAGGAACGCTGAATGGCTTCGAGGTCTTGTCTGAGCTTTGGCTTCTTCTCCACAGATTCGTCCTTTAAGGAGTGCGGCTGTGGGACTGAGGATACGCTGCTGTTGAATCTACTTCTGCAAATACCAACCACCACAAAAATGATTTGAAACTGAAAGGCTGCTTGGGCTGGAATCTGCCTCGCGCTGTACCTCGGAGGAAGCCAAAGGTCTTGTGTGTGCCGTTTTTTAAACACCAATTAAATTAATTTTACAAGTACAGGACAATTATCAACTCACAGAGCAGATTAAAACTCATAAACTCTGTTTCTGCTATTCGATCAAAGGGGTACTTCAGCGACTTGTTATGGCATTTTCATAAAGATGGAGGACAGATTCAAATAAAAGGGTCATCACTGAAGCAGAAGAGATAATGTTAGCTTGTTTCCGCTGCCCTGAAATTCCCCAAAAACTCAGTTATTGCACAAAACAACACATCACTAACTATATTCTCTTACTGTGATTAATTCATTTTCTTTGGCTTATTTTTAGAGTCCTGTAGCGGTTGATCCCAGCATGCCTCGGGGCAGAAAGCAGTCGTCTTGTCCATCACGAGGCATGTCAGTCAGGCCTAGAAGAAATGTTTGTTTTAGAGCAGGACATGACAATAGCTGTTATTGAAAGCGAAATGCTTCCCAACCAGCTTTGTATACATTCTGAAATGATAGACTCCCCCTGCTATGTGACCTTTAACAGCCAATATAAGCCATTCAGGCATCTTAACATGATTTATTCCAAAAAAATCAGAGTCAGACAACTAATTAGATCATTAGACAAAGATGGCATTCATAAACATCCTAATTGGAACCAATGAAGACGAGTTAGTTTATCTGAATTTCACCAATAGGATCTCGCCGTGATGAGCTCTTCCTGGACGGGAAAGTCAATCGTTCAGGCACGACCTCTCAACCCATTTCCTCTGTTGATTTTTTGCTTTTGGGCTTGAGGGAACATGCCCACCCCCCTGCCACAACACAAATGCACACACACACACACACACACACACACACACACACACACCACTGGAAGAGGAAGCTAACTTGTCACATGGTTAACAAGCAGCGACAGAGCAAACAGGACCGGCTGTCTCTTAATTTGATGGATGTAATTATTGAGGGAGACAAATTTGAGGCATGTCAAAGTAGTCACAACTCTGTGGGACAACATTAAACACTGCATGCTACATGAAACAAACTTTGTAGATGTGTATTCAGTTGTTGAATTCACATGTTTTCTGTGCTATACTGGTGACAGTCGGTATCTAATCGTTTGACCACAAGGTGGCAGCATAACACAACTGAATCCGTCTCTCTTCGCCTGGTGGAGCTCAGAGTCTTCTCCAGAATCTGGAGCACATCAGGGTGTTTTTATGCGCGTCAGTCATGCCATTTGAGCAGAGGGCTGACTTACAAATACTACGCAAAGTCTTAAAACACTTGAACACATACACTTTTTTCACCCCTCTTACGCGCGCTTGCAGCCATTACGCACAAACTTTGAACATTTCCTGAACCTGAATGTTGTGACAGTCCTGACAGATAAAGTGTGTCACACGATAAGGTGGACCACACGCTGCACGGCCCTAATCACATTTACGCACGACAGAGAGGGTGCCAGCCTGAAGGATCTCTACGTTGTGAAGAATGCGCCTCTTTAAGAGGAACCTGGACGGTCCACAAACAACAAGCATTTACTGACGAAGCAGATGTTTCTACCTCTGTGGCCAGATGAATTTTTCCACTTGTTTCAATTATTTTCTTGAACAAAATGTTGTTTCTGGGGCCCTTTCCCGCTTCGCTTTACTAACTAACAAAATCTTTTAACAAGCTGATTTTAAAAAGGTGAGTTATCTCTCTTGACTAGCGCTGATCCTTCTGTTCTGAGTGAATGAAGTTAACTGACTTCTAAAAGAGGATAAGGTAAAACGTGACACATTTAGCCCGGATCAGGGATTCAACAGAGGACAAAAGTCAGAAGTTAATAACAAGACTAAAGCGCAGGGGGCATTAAACTGAGAAGACCACCTGTAGTGCCCCTATTGCCATGCCGATGTTGTTCCCTGCTTCTCACAGCATGTGGATCTGCAACACCGGGGGGGTTTAATAAAGCTTAGCCCCTGTGGCCCCAAAGGCAAGTTACAACTTTTAGTTAAACATAAATGAATCTGTCATATTTCAGCCGTTACGCACAAAGATATTGAGATCTTATCAGCTCGTGCACCCCCCCACACCAGGCATCACATCACACTGTTCAGATCGTGTTTTTAAAGCATGCGCTGCAACACCAGAACCAAACATTCACAGAGTCCAACCTCACGACGAGAATGACCAAGACGCACGAGGAGAAATTCAATAAAAGTTGTTTTATTCTCAAAATAAAATCTTCTATCAAAGTGGAAATTATACATATTTACAATCTCATAAAATTTCATATACAAATGTACAATGTATGTACACCAATAATTATATAAATACACTTTACGCGCTGATGCAACCCGTATGAGACAGTATTAAGGCATTGATTAATGAACGTGTAAATCCATCTTGTGGAGAAAAAACAGCCCAGCGGCCTCGTTTCAAGCAGAGAAAGACACAGCGGTTCTTTACAGGAAGAAGTGCCTCAGCTGTACCATGCAGCCTATCGACGAGGGGGATCTTGTCAGCTGTGCGCATTCAATTAAGCCCAGATAAGACTCTGCATTCTTCGGTGCCAGGTACATTGTTCTGCTGCTGACAGTCTCATTATTTAAAGAGAAGCCATTAGGCGCTCATTAATGTGCTAATTACAACACGCTGATGGACAATCCCAACACAATTAGTCACCCCCCTCCCCGACCCAACCCCCTCTATTCAAACCCACGGACGTCATTTGGATAAGGCAAGGAAGTCCAAACTGATCTTCTAACTTTTACAAGCAGAATGGAACACAAATGACCACAAATTCAGAGAAACAGTTCACATCAGAAGAGTGCTCGTGGCCAAAGTTTCATCTAAACTGGCAGTTTGGTGACTCACCTTGAATAATTCACCAAATTAACCAAATAAAACATTTTAAATTGGTCTTTACGACACTTTGTCCACAAAAGAGCTGATATGCGCTGGTTTGAAGTCTTTAGTGTCAAATGACATTAGATGCATTTGAGCGGACAGCCCCCCCCCCCCCCCCCCCCCCCCCACGTTCAAACCCGGGACAGTGGCATCTGTTTGGGACAGGAGACGGAGCTGGCCGTCCCGGACCTCCAGGTCAGTCCCGTGCTGACGTCACTGTACATGGAGCCCGCAGAGGCTTTACTCCCCCAGCAGCAGCGCGTGCAAAAAGTCCTCCAGGAGTCCAAGGTTTTCCCGGACCAGATCCAGGCCCCCGAAGTGATGCCCACCAGGAGGCACATAAAGTATTTCAACATGAACACAGCGTAGTCCGGCCTTTGCCTGTTGGGGTCCGTCATGCACGTACAATTGTGCGTAATTTCCCACGTCTGTCTGTTGTGCTGCTCGTAAAAGTAACACGCCACAATGACAGTGGCTGGGACGGTGTACAAAACCGTGAAAACCCCTATCCGGATCATCAGCCTCTCCAGTTTGTCAGTCTTCGTGCCACCTTGCTTGATAACACTCCTGATCCTGAACAGCGAGACGAACCCGGCCAGCAGAAACATGGTGCCGATGAACAGGTAGATAACCAGCGGCGCCAACACAAAACCTCGCAGGTTATCCAAATTCTGGTTGCCTACGTAGCAAATCCCAGCCACGGAGTCCCCGTCCACAGAGCTCAAAGCCAAAACTGCGATGGACTTCATGCTGGGGATGAGCCAGGCGGCTAAATGAAAGTACTGTGAGTAACTGGCGATGGCCTCGTTCCCCCACTTCATACCTGCAGCGAGAAACCAGGTGAGGGACAGGATCACCCACCAGATCGAACTGGCCATGCCGAAGAAGTAGATGAGCAGGAAAACGATGGTGCAGAGCGCGGGACCTGTGGTTTCATAGTGGATGTGTTCCGCTCCGTTTTCCCTGTTGCAGGCCACTTCCTCATGTCCGGCGATCAGTCTGACGATGTATCCGACGGACACAAACATGTAGCAGGCGGAGAGGAATATGATGGGGCGCTCTGGGTACTTAAACCTCTCCATGTCGATTAAGAAAGTCGCCACAGTCGCGAAAGTGGAAATGAAACACAGGACGGACCACAGGCCAATCCAGAAGGCGGTAAAAGTCCTCTCTTCCTGGGTGAAGTAGGGGTTGTGGCACGGCATGGCGCAGTTCAGGATCTGTCCCGTCTTGACGCGGTTGTGCAGCGGGTGGCCGTCGCTGGTCACCGGCACCATGGGCGCACGGCAGAAGCATCCCGGCTCACACGGGGACGCTGCTGGTTTGTGTTTCCCGGGGATGCCGCGACCGTAGCCGCTCTTCTTCCTGGGACTGTACGGCTTCAGGGGCCGGTTGGTCGGCTTCGCCACCACGGGAGAAGCAGTGGTGGTCTGGCTCCGGTTGTAGTCCATGCACAGCGTGTCCTGGTTGCCTTGCTCGGGCAGCAGGTCGCACCTCATTCGGTCTGGCCAAGGGAAGCCGTACTGCCTCATGAGCGGAGCGCAGCCAGCTTTGGCCCGCTCACATACGCTCCTGCACGGCGGCAGAGGCTTCTTGTAGTCCTCCAGGCAGATCGGTGTGTACATGCTGCAGAGGAAGAAGCGCAAGTCCGGGGAGCACTTTATCTCCACCAGCGGCCAAAACTGGTGCACCTCCAGGCCGGCTTCGTCCTGCGTGTCGTGGTTGAACTGGTTGGGCATGTAGGTGTAATTGTAGCCGATGCCTTTGCACAGAGGCACGGAGATCTCCTGGCACTGGAGCTCCTTGGCCGCCATGCAGCCCGTTCCGTGCAGGACGAGTGTTAACATCACGCACCATCCCGGGATGCTCCTCTCCATCGTGGCTTTCTGTGCGCGATTCGTCCCCAACAAAGTGCCTGCGAACTTGCGCTGCGCAAGTAGGCTGCAAGACCGATTAATCCAGGGATGCTGCTGAACTCATGCTAGAGCGCAGAGAGTCTGTGGTGGTCTGTATTCTCCAAAACAAGCGCTTTACTTTCACACAGTCTGGGATACTGCCGGTCTCCCTCCCTTTGTGCCGGTGCAGCGCCGTGTCCTCCTCTACATGCTTTACTGCTGGTGGGTGCGTTGAGTTTTATACGGGAGGAGCGAGGACACTCCCCCTGCATGGGCGGGGAGGAAGAATAAGTCAATCAAGGGTTCCTTCTATAGGTGTTTGTTTAAAATGTTCACCCTGGAGGAAGGGTTATAATCACTCTGTTTACCCCCCAAACACACACACACACACACACACACACACACACTGCGCTTTACAAACAAGGAGAGGGGGAGTTATAATACAATAGAGACATTAGGGAGAAATGTAATTAGGGATGCAGACAGTGGGGAGTAAACTAACATCAACCTATCCAACTTAACCTATTAAGCTAACACGATGCAGGATGTGCCTGAATGCATCATTGATGCAAATTATATGAAACATTAATGCTGTCCTGAAAGCACCTTTTTTGGTGGTTTGAAGAAATGTACTTACTTACTTTCACAGTCACCGTTCGGGTTTAAAGTCCATATTCTTATTTGATTTTATACTTTTCTCCAGAACCAGTTCTATCATCTATCAGTGTAGTGAGGAAGGAAAAAAGATCGGTCTTTTGGCTGAAACCCTGATGGTTCATCAAGTTTATGAAAAGCCAATGTATCAAGCATTCACTAGTCCGATACTGTCCGTCATCCGCCCTCCGATGTAGTGGATGACTTCCTGTCTCCTGTGCATGTGGCCTCAGAGTTGGATGCATGTGTGTGACAGTATGAGAATACGTCTGCATGTCTGTTTGCATGCAGGGGAAATGAAGGGAGAATGCGTGTGTGTGGTAAGGGAGGTTAATGTGGTCTTGTTAGCCCACAGCAGGGGGTCGTCTTGGTCTGAAGGGAGGGGGGTGTTTTTCTAAACGCTGGTGCCAATGTTTCACTCAGAGCATGCTGGGCCGGCGATTACTGCGATGCACCACTGGGCCCAACAAACAGGACAGTGTGTGTGTGTGTGTGTGTGTGTGTGTGTGTGTAAACAGTTTTAGTGCTCAGCCTAAAGAAAATAAGCTAACATGGTCAGATGCAGCATTGAGATAGCACTAATTAAAGTCATTCACACTTCTCATTGGATTCATCACCTTCAAATGGAGCTGAGACAGTTTGGCAGACAGGTTTTATCAGAACTAATTAGCCCCTAACTCCAATATTTACTAATGGATGCTTGTTTTAGCTCAGTATGGGGTCCCAGCTGGGTGGGTTGTACCATGAAAAGATAATTTTGAGGGTGCTGTAGGAGCTGGCAATCACAAAAAAACGTTTCTGAATTGAGTTTAAGATACTTTCCTGTAACTTCTTAGCACTCCTTGTATTCTCCTACCTCCTATCCCAGCAATACTCATCTGGATGAAAAGTTGGACAAAACAATCCAAAAAATATAGATGTGATGGCGTGAACACATTAATATGTGTGGTTAGGTTTCCTTCCTTCCCAAAACCCCAAATCACACATGTTTCTCAGAGGGCTCTATCTTCTCTTCAACGTACAAACCTTCAATTCGGAGAAAGAAAAATCCACACAAAAATCCTGAAACTGATTCCTGAATTTCTTTTGGTTCACTCCAACTTATTTTAAAGCTTACAGTTAAATCTTTTAGACTGGAAAGTGTGCTCTTCAGTGCTCACAGGTGCTTTGGCAGTCAGAGATTGAACCGGCATCCTGTCAACTTCTGGGCAGCCTCCATTATCAGCCTGCCAAACCTTTGTGCAACGAGTCCACATAGTAACCATCACCCCGAGACCTCGAGCTGAAGCCAGTGTGTATACTTCTCCATGGAGGTGTTCTGGCTCCAGCGCATCTGTGTTATTCTACCATCTACATCTACATTATGTTTGTCTCCCAGACATTTGACTTCACTTTTAGGAGAATTTGATTTCTTTTAAGCTACGTAAAAGCTAAACAAAGTGATTGCTGCTATGCTAGTCTGCACCAAAAGAAAGGTTTCACGGTATTCTCACAATCTATATACTCCATTTGGGAAAAAAATAGTTTTTATTTTATATTTTTAAGATAAAGTTTTAGGTGACTTTGCATTTCAAATGGCACAGATGGAGTTAATTGAGTTATAATGTCCAGAGCACATATCTCTTCAATAAAACGGAGATACTCATTTGTGATGTTGGTTGATTTTTACACAAAAATCTTGCTGTGCAGCTTTAACGCTCCAGATAGCTCACAACGTCAGCAATATTCAGTATTCAGTTCAACTTTCATACCAGCCGTCACTTTGTCGGAACAGGTGGAGCGTTTCTCTCGCGGTGGAATGAGACTCCTCGGACGTCCCCACGTTCATGCAGGGACTTTTTTGGGGCTGATCCAGATGCCTCACGCTGGGCCAGCCGTCTCCAGCCGAGTTGTGAACTGCAGGTGAAAGTCGTAGGAAACAGGTGCCCTCTCCTCCCACCACAGCGAACAGAATAGCAGGCTGAGCATCGGTTACACCAATCGCTGTCTATCAGAGTGGAACCCGTATTGATTAACAAGGCTGATAGACTCGGCGGCCCCAGCCACCAACTGTCGACTACGCCTCCCGCCTTCTGTGTGCAGTGGCGATAGTGGGTTTAAAGTTACGCGCTGGCCCCCTGCATACCACATTTAAAGGGGTGGAAATGGAATTACTGCATCTGTTTAGAAGTCAATTTCTGCATTCTCCAGGCTGCCCACCCTTTCACTCCTCTATCTAACCTCCCTTCTTGCCTCTCTCTTTCCCCCCGATTCTCCCAGGGCTCTCAAAGTTCATGACGGCAAAGAAAAGCCGAGGGAGGGGGGGGGGGGTTCTCACAGAGTTACTGAGGCGTGCTGTGAAACTCTGAAATGTTTGTCTTTGTAACCTCCTCATGGGAAGTTTGGCCTTGTGATACTCTCAAACTCTACTATCCGTCCTTTAACGTAACCTGCTAAATCTGAGTTGATGAACATTGTGTTGATTAACGTTATCTTGTGCCACTGTGGGGACGCACAAGCCAAAATATATTCAGCCTCTTGTGCTGAAAGCCAATCAGAGCAGTAGCTAAGTAAGTAAGAAAAGTTTTTTTTATTTTACAAAGCAAAAGTTACAAAGTGTTAAAAGTATAATAGTTCAGCACAAACAGAAAAAAGCAAATACATCAAATCAAACAAGAGAGGAAACACAAGCGAGTCCTGAGTAATTTTATTATCGTCGATTGAAATCAATGATAATATAAAAGGTTAACTGTTCCAGGGGCACAGAATAGTTAACCAGGCACTGCGGACACTCAGTAGATGCTAGTTAGCCAACTGGTGCTGCATGCCGCTCGTCCAAACTGCACCGATTTTCTAAGCAAACCCGCTTTGGTGGTTTCTTGATGCATGTCATTGTGGGTTGATGCATGCCAACTCATCAGGATACGTCACTGTCATATTTCCCAGCGTTGGCACGCCCACTCTCCAGAAGAGTTGTAAGTTGGATTAGCTTCCCTCCTCTGGCCCGCTACAGCACCCTGACTACTTCCTCTGACGCGTCTGGTGTGCGCTTAGACGACGTGATGCTGCAGGTGTGTCCACCATCCTCAAGTCTTTCCATGGGGACAGTTGACCTGCTGGAAGTTAACGGAAGGAATTGTGGTTGGGTTATTGTCATAAAACAGATGCAAGCCAGAGAGAGAAATTAAGGCCTCAAGAGATATTTTTATCTTTCAAACTTGCCAAATGTGTTCTGTACAGATTACATAACAGAACCAATGACATTGCTTTAGATACAGTCACCTTCGCTTAACACGTCAAAAAACAAGTCTCGATTTTCCCAATGTTTCATTCTACAGTTGCCAATAACCAACCTGACCCAGTTTCATTGAACCCCACAACCCCTCCTGAATATCTTTCTGAAGCTGGCAATTAAATAAATATTTAAATAAAGTGTCGCCTGGGTCCCCAGGGTAATTTAGCTGATTTAAAACTTCATGTGTGTATTGGAGAAGAGGCCTGAGTGTAATCAGATCTGATGTATGACTTCAAGATAAGACGTGGAGGCCCCCCTGGCTTCTGAAGATGTTTACTTTCCTTAAGTTTGGACGCAGTCTTTTAGACGCCACCCTTGATCTCGGAGGGAACGTGGCTGTCACTGAGTTCTCACTGGCCAGATAAATAATCAATGTATAAATAACTATATGAAGAGTTTCAGAAAAATATATGCATCCATTTTGGGAAAAATATGCAGTGACTCCAACGTCATTTGGTCTGAGGATAATTCAATAAGTAATGAGCACTTCATTTATCAACCAGGAGACACTGAAGGAGAAACTTCTTCTTCTTTACTTTCTCAGCAGTTTGTTTAATGTGTCTCATTATGGAGTGGAAGTCTTTAATTTTATGGCCATGACCAGGGGAAATGTGAGTTTCCAGTCATGTGTGTCCATTTTGCTGCTCCTGGTCAGTGATGGATGGAGGATTCCTCCCTTCCTTCCTTCCACAGGTTAGATTCCTCCGCAGTTAGCTGTGTGTTTACTTAAAGACCAACTACTAATCAGCCTGAGGTAGGATGTGAGGCTTAAAGCAGTCACCCTTGACAGCACGAGCGTGCACACACACACACACACACACACACACACCCCCCTGACAGTGTCCCTCTGTTGACAGAGTGTGTGTATTGTATTGGCTCACCTTCCTTCCGCTCATTAACCAGAGCAAACAGTGACACAAAACCCTCCCATCCAATCAGTCTACTGCTGGGCAGGATCATGACAGCCTGGTCTGTTAACCAACCTCCTGACACCAAACACACACACACACACACACACACACACACATTCTAAGCCTCTAGATAAGAGCGAAGAAGTCTAAAATATAAAATAGGCTTATATGTGCTGAAGATCCTGCAGAACTAACATGCAGTCAAACATTTGTTGAAGGATGGGCCAGTCTCGCTCAATCTAAATTTTAACATATGACCATAGTGGGGAAGGTAACATCATGAAGCCTTGTTACTAAATGAAACATTTAACCTGGGGGTCAAGATATATTAGAAAGGCTACTAGATAATTAAAGTCTGCAGATGAAAATAAGAAATCCAGTGCGGTTAATTTCGGCCTTCAGCTCTTCTTCGTAGATCAAGGTAATCACATAAAAATGTTGTTGTTGTGACTCCAGCAGGATTCAGGCCCATTACAATGATTCTGTTTTGGTGTCTGATCTTTAGAGGGTTTCACTTAATTTGTTCCTTCAGGAAATTTTATTCAAATACAACAACAAATCTACAGGCCATGAAAATTGAAACTATTAATATATCATGAAGATGTTTCTGGAAAATTAATGATTTTTTCTTTTTTTACAGTACAAATCTTTAAAAACTTAAACCATAACTGTCTGCCTAGCTAGATATCGCTGGGTGTTTCAAATGAAATGAAATGAATGAAAACCTACTCAGCTTCCACAGACCAGTGACTGACAAACAAGCACACAGGTGCACCAACAAACAGAAAATATATATATATACACAAAACAACTTTGACCTATGGTGTTTGCCGTAGCTGTGCTTGTATTCAGTTTTCCTTATTATTACCAACATTGTTCAGGTTCATGTTCAGGTTCATGTTCAGGTTCATGTTCAGCTTCATGTTCAGCTTCATGTTCAGCTTCATGTTCAGCTTCATGTTCAGGTACGGTTAATATAACGTGGTTTACAGAACTACTCCACTAAACTGTCGGCTTGTTTGATCGTCTAACCGCTTGCGTCTCTTTCCCGTCTGACATTGTTGTAGAGACGTCGCTGCTGTGCTCCCACATCTAATGTGGACAAACTATGAAAATAAGACATACGTTTTAATTAACCAGAACTGTCCTTTAAACAACTTGACTGATAAATGAAGTTATTAACTTGTTATTAACAATTGTTGACACAAAAAAAACACTGATGATGTTGGGGGATAAGGCCTCATGATAAGGGAGGTAATGGCAAGTGAATAAGTTATAATATTGAAGTGTTTTCTTTTCTCAGATGGTGAAAGCAGCTGCCAAAGTCTGACCATTTGTCTCCAGTTTGTCTCCTACGCCCTCCATAATCCCTCCATGCTGTAGTTTAAATTTGGAGGGTGCCAGCCCCGCGCTGAGGGTGTTACCTTGAGCACTTCTAAATTGCCACTTGTTCCTCCGGCGTCATTAAGACCCTGGAGCGACAGGAGGCCTGTTCTTAAATTGCTGCCACTGGAAACAGCAGTGGCATGTTTATAATTACGCTCTTTCTTCAGCAGCGATGACGTCTTCTCCGTGGTGAACACGCTCATTCGGCAGGCTCCGGTCCTGCACAGACCCGAGGATTCATTAAGAGCCGCGACGACAGCCTCGGAGCTCGGTTAACTCCGAGTCGTTGGCTGTGTTTTATGAGCGTCTTTCACCTCCGAGGGAGCTTGTCATCGAGGCTGTTACAGAGAGGAGGTGGGAAACGTGGCCATGTTGAAAGCCATTAGTGTTCCATTAGTGTTTGGCCTTCAGGAGTGAGCTGTGGCACACGGCAGCTTTCTACATCTGTGTCACAGGTCATTTTAAACAAATTAACTCTGTTCTTCATTGATTATACAAGAAGAAGTTGTTTTTTAGGACAATTTTGTCTGTATTTCGAACAAAATTTAGATTTTCTCTCGTCACTGGAGGGCACAAGATTGTGTGCAAAGTTAGTTGTGAGTGAGTTCAGCTGTAAGTGGATACGTTTTCAAATCCATAGCAGAATGTGAATTACATCTTTGAATCTTTGTACATTTGTAAAAAGCTTGTGCTAGCTTTTACGTGAATAATTTCGATCAAACTACTATTTCAACAGTGAACTTTCAGGTTCAGGTTCAGGTTTTTTGGCTAGTTGAGGGCAGCGGAAACAGGTTGTGAACACAACATTGACATATCAGCGCCTTTTAAGTTGATATGGCAAACCTGTTAGCAAGCAGTTGCTTATTTACGCATCCAGCAGTCACGGAACAACATCGTTCATTTCAGTCGTGTTTGTGGCCGCCTGGTGAATGTAAGTCCAACACTTCACTCTTGTTTAATCCTGTTTTTCTCCCGTGGGAAATATCCGCTCCTTTAGCTCCTAAATGCTGTATTGATAAGATTCTTGTAAAAGCCGCAATTCTCTTCATGTGTTATGCTATGAACTACATCTGCTAATAATTTGGTTGCTAGCTAATGCTGGTTGTTACAGTAACATAGCTGTATTCCCCACAGATGGTTTGGATGCAGCTAATGAAATAATGAGCCAGAAGTGAAAGTGATAAATAACATGTCAACAAATGAAAGGTATTCATTTGACTGTGAATTCAGAGCTGCGCCTGAGAGAAACTTTACCTGACGTTTATCTGAGCACCTCTTTCTTAAACGTTCGCTTGATGCCTTGAAAACGTCCACCATCCACCACTTCATAAAATGGAGTCTTGAACATTTGGAAAGATCAACTTCCCTGAAGTACGGAAGTCGTGAGTGTAAATGTTTGACAAAGAGATAAGTAGCCTAGCGTTGCCGTAGTGCTTGGGCCTTGTCCTCTCCTTCTCAGGGAATTGGGGATTTGGCAGGTTTCCCTCATCTTAGTGGAGCTGGCCTTGTCTTTTTTTTCCTCTTTTCTTTTACTGCTGGTAAACCTGTTGGCCCCTTTTACGGCTGTCCTTCTACCTCAGAATACTTGGAGCAGTCAAGCTGGAAAAGCCATTTAGGACGGATATCAGATGATGTGTAATTTGGTCTTAAAATAACATGTACGCAGCGTGTGAGTCTGAAGGCTCGGCTTATTTCCTGGAGGGTTTAAGTGGCCTCTTTTTTCTCATTTGGTAAAAATCTGACTAACATACACATTTGTACAGACAGGTTAATAAACACTCAGCCACACACACACACACACACACATTCAGGAAACACACACTCAGAAAGACATCCCACACACAAATACACACATCTGCACAGAGGGTAAACAGTCAGCTCTGCTCTCTCTCTCTATATCACACACACACACACACACACACACACACCAAGTGTTTCCTGCATGTTAGCCCCTGAACAGCTTCTCCTGCATTTACGCAGACTGTGTGTGTGTGCAGATATACCAGTGCATGCAAATGCGTGATAAATGACAATTTTAAGGCTTACATGCATGATTCTGTGAACATGGTCTCGTAGATTATATGCATGTGTTTCTGTAGAAATTAAAGCCCACAGCATGTTAAAATATGCACAGCATTAGAATATAATATATGGAGACATGAGTTATATTTATTCATTTCATTTACTGAAAATGAAATATCCCCACCTTCGACAGCATTTCTTTGTGGGTGTGTCTGTGTCAGTATAGCATGTTCGGTAATTTCTCCCATTCCACCTCCAGAATATGGAGAAAGTGGAGGGTGTTGGCTGCTTTCTGAGGGCAGTGTACCTACATGTGTTTGTACCTGGAGGATCGACACATTCCACACAAAGGTGATGAGTCGACCTTGACCCAGACGAAACCTGGCAGCAGCCTCCACCCAACCTGTCGACCCACCCACGCCCATTGTCAACCCAAATCCTTCAGTCCATACACACACACACATCAACAGGCTTGCAGTAAACTGAGAGCCCCCCCCCCCCCAAACAGACAGGAGTGAATTATTGGGGTGAACATGGGTTGATGTGGGAGTGAGGAAGGAGGAGGAGATCAGATGGTGTAAAGAGGAAAAGGTGGGTGTGAGGAGGGAGAAGACGGGAAACAGGGAGGGAGGGGTTAAATAAGTGACAGGCAGGTAAGTCAGACATATACAGTTTAATTTAGTGGCATCACATAGAACTCAGTATATGTAACTGCCACAACTACTACTCTTGTTGGTGTTGTATGAATATTAAGTGTAACATATTCACTATCTGTGATTTAATCTTGTTTAGATGTGTGTGCGTTTAGTTGTAGTATGTGCCAATGAAGTAAAAGTAAACAAGTAGTATCAGTAAAAGTATACATGTAGTAAAACTGCTCATTGTAATTTGCAGACAATGGAATAATGAACAAATTAATGAATAACTCCACCTCTGCTGCTAATACTTCGACTATTACTAAAGTTATTACTCCTCCTGCTGCTATTTCTGGATACCACTAAAAGGTATAAACCACTTATGCTCTCCCTGCAATTAAC